>NW_005842548.1:943872-953749 GCF_000455745.1 Alligator sinensis
GGGAAGCTGACAAGAAGCCAGGGTAATGCGACTAAGTAAGCTGGTTTCACTGTCGAATCTTAGCAAAGTACAGAGGAAAGGAAAGACTCTCCAGGGTGCATAGCACATGTAAAAGTTTGGATTTGGGTCAGTCACAAAAGGTGCTGCTGCACATAAGGATTTGTAAATTTTTTTCTTGAATCTCAGCAGCAAACACTTCTGTAAGGTGGGCGAGGGGAAGCTGACACACACTGCTTGGCCATAGGAAAATTGTTTGTTTGGTTGAAGACTGCCCGATAACTTCCAGAGGGACTGCTTTTCTGTCACTGAAAGGCTACCAGAAATGGGTGAATGGAGCACCGGCCCTCGGCATCAAGTCAGAGAGGGGCATCAGAACAGCAGCCCCCGGGGGAGTCTGCACCACTGCAGTAACGGCAGCCAAGTACAGGGATGCCATACTGCTGCTGTAGCAGCAGCAACTCAGCACAAGCAGCCTGAGTCCCCCGGGCAGGTAAAACTCACCCCCATACATCCACCCACATCAGTCTCAGGCACTTGGCACCCCTTTCCAGCAGAGTTTTGCCTAGGACACAAAGCTTCACAGTTACACATCTGATGATTGCTAAGGAAGGACTGGGTAAAGAAAGAGGCCATTAGCGGCACTGTGTTTGTTGAGCCTTAGCTTGGCATTCCCTACCAGATTCAAGCACGCATGGAGAACTGACCAAGCAGTCAAATTCAGTGTTTGCCAGCATAAAAACTCCTCGGGATTGACTAATAAGCGTCCTGCTCTGAACTGTCCCCACACACTGCATATTGGAGCTGCATCTAAACAAAACTCACAAATGCAGCACAGATCTGTAAGATTTCAAATATTTTTCATTTTCTTTGTTTATACAATAACTTGTGCCATGAAAACCTCTTCTCCCAGTTCCATCAGCACAAAGCCAAGCTGACACCATTGATTTCAGCAGTAGAACTGAAGCAAAATTTAGCCTGTAGTCTTTTGCTTCAGGTTAGTGCTATTCATTGGGCCTGCTCTGGCCCTCGTTAAAGTCAATGGAAGCTTTACGGCTGACTTTAACAGGATCGTGGTCAGGGCTGCCCAGTATCAGTTGCACTGCCTATGCCATTTTCCTGAGCTCTTTGTGTTGTTTCATCCTTTGGCTGAAAGAAAAATGTAAGATTATGAATGGCACTTGAAGTAGAGGGGAACTTCCCCAGGAATTCAAAAAGGAAGAAGTCTGGTTAAAAGGCTGTGAGGAAAAGAACTGTGCTCATTACCTACTAAGTATTTACATTTTGTAACATTATCTGGACCACTAAAAATCTGACCTTTCACAAAGGAGAAAAAAGCATCATTTTTAAAGAAGGAGCTCAGAGACATCACAAACAAACGTATCTACATTGCTCAGACAGGCTGTAGCTTGTCCCAATCAAAAGGTTTTTAAATATCATAGGCACACTTCATCAAGGCTGTTCATTTTGGGTTTGCACTTCACCCAGCTTGCCCAATGAAACAAACTCACTCAGTTCCCCCATTTCTAGATTGGAGGTTTGTTTTTATATAGTCAAATGTACGTCCATGGCTCAATAGCAGAAAAAGGAACCCTTCTTCCTGCTGTTATGTTTCTTTTAAGCATGATTTCCTTAATTACAAAAATCTTTCTGCTTTTACTAGTTATCTAAAAAGTTCAAGTTAAGCACTGATTGAGGGGGGAGGCAGTTGTTTCTAGGACTGTTCTACAAGGCCCGTTAGAAAAGGAGCAACACTTTATTCTACTAAAATTGATTATTTCCTGATTCCGGACCAGGGAATACCTCAAACATTTAAGCTAAGAGATCTAAAATTTCCTATACAAATGAGCCAGGCAGCCATGAAAGGAAGCAGTGCCAGAGTATCTTAAAACAGTGCTGCCTGGGCCTTCAAATGGATAGAGGTCTTTTTTTTTTCCTTGTCATTGTTTTAGCCAAATTATTGGTAGCATTTACTGTAAAGCTCTTTACAAAGCCTGCGATTCTTTATAATCCTCAAAATACTGGTAATGAAAATAAAATACGATGATCACTTTGCCCCTCAGGGCCATATCCAACTCCTGCTGAAGTGGACCGAAGCCTTTCCACTGCCTTCCACAGGAATTGAAAATCAGTGGGCCAGATTCCCAGCTGGCGCAAGTCCGGGCAGCTCCACTGAGACCAGCTGACATCCTGCCCTGTGAAGTCCAGAACTGATTATCTGGAGGACAATGAACAAACCCTGGCTCTGACTATGTCTCCCTCCGAGGAAGCAGACATGCTCTACCATCTGCAACTTACTGAGGCTTCCCAGCTGCTTGATGATGGCAGCCAGGGTGCTGTTGGTGACACATTCCAGCTCACTGGTCACCCCATCGGGAAGCGCCCCGCGGCACAGGTGACGAGGCTCGATGTTTCTCTTCACCAGCGGCATGTTTCCGGGGAATTGTCACAGCTTTCCCTGCAAAGAAGCAGAAAGAGGGGAGAAGTCAGCTTGTCTGGAACCCTCTGCCATCGAAGGAATCCTCCTAGCAGCTGCCCTTTTATCGCAGGGAACAGACGTCTCTGTTCGACCTGCCTCCAGCACAGTTCTCAAAATAGGCCTCTGCCATTTAGCTGCTGAAGCAGCAGTTGAGCCTGGCTGAGCTCCGCTGTGCAGGGAGCTCTGTTTCCCTTCCTCCTGTGGATCTGTCAAGCTCTCACTTCACGCGCTGTAATAGTCTGAAGGCCATGGGCATGTAAATGAATGGCAGCTGACGTGCAGGAGCCGCCATGTCTCTGGGAACTGCCCAGACAATGCGGTTTTGCAGCTCACGGAACTAAGCATGTGTGCAAGACGAGAGCACGCGAACGCACAACTCTCTGACTAGGCTCCGTTTCCACAGCATCGGTCCATACACGTCCACGCGCTCAGAGAGGAAGGTGGGTGGCTGGACCGCGTTCCCACGGAAGGAGCCCGTGCACAACTGAGGGGGAAGGTTTCTTTCTAGCTGCTCGTGACTTTGAATGTTTAAAGCCACAAGCTTTAACAATAGAAGCGTAATTAATTTTAAGTGAATTTAGCACTAACAAAAGACACCAGACTGACAGCCCTAGAAACCACACTTCACTCTCCAAGAATAGGTTCAGTGCCAACAGCCACAGGGCAAACCCTTCTCCACCCAGTCCTCCCAGCAGGCCTCCGCTCGGCTCAGCAGATCTCCAGAGGGCAGAGATTCCTCATGAGGCTGTGGCCCATTCAGTATTCAGCCTGCCTGGTGAGACACTATTGAGGAGCCCATTCAGTCTTGCTGAGGACATCACCCGTATGGAGACCAAACCATCCTCAAACGGTAACTGCGCCCTGACACCGACCTTACCCTTTCTGTATTCTAAGCAGAGCCCTAGGACTGTAAAGCTCCACATGCCCTCACCCAACCCTTGAGCTGTCCAGCTCGTATCCTCGTCTCTTGAAAAGCCTTATTTGACCCACACTGAAACCAACCATCGGGCATAATTCTGTTATTTCCAGCTGGGTGGAAATCTCTTTGGTTTTCACTTTTAACAAGCGTGCTACAATCCACCAATGTGAGTTGTCTGCATCCACCCTGCCCTCTGCCAGCACATCAAGCCTTCAAAGGCATTTTTGTGCGTTGGCTATTTCCAATTGTTTTGTATGTGTTTCGGATCCAAATGCTCCCCCCTTAGCTTTTTCCTCATCTGAACTGGGTTATTGTCCATCCGTTACAAGAGCCCAGCTGCTTAGAATGGAAAGCAGCGCATAAATCCTGCTCACACAGTCTGCCAGTTCAGCGATAGCCCGGAGCAATGAGCACACTCTATTAACTGTTATCATCACACACTGGCAGGGAACCAAGGGACTGCAGAAGAATCAAGGGGCGTTTAATTTTCTGATGGGTTCAGTGAAATGCTGGGAGATCCCAATGTTAAGTAAACCTTAACAAGCTCATTTCCCATGGCCTCGTACCTCCCCTTCCTGACTGTAACATACAAAGTTCCTGTCCTGAGACTCTGGACAGGACAGGAACTGGTTACGATGAACAAGCTGAAACAGTGCGGGACAGATTTGTAGATGGAAAGGCTGGAGAAGCCAATACCTTAATAAGGGCAAAGCTACATCATTAGCATAAGGAACAAATGAGCTAGTGATTGTGGCAAAAATTAGCGAAGTGTCTAAGCAGATATGCATGGGAATATTTAAGCAGAAGGAAAGGACATTTATCATAAGCTAAAAAGTACATTACTGTATATTATTTAACTACATGCCAGCACATTAATTACTTCACAGTCAGGTAACAAGGGCCCTGTGTTCAGCAGCTTACAACCTCAGGGCCCAATCCTGAGCTCATTCACAACAGTGTATATCAGGCTTCACTACACTATAGCCCATGGATTTACACTGCTGTAAACCTACCAGGAGAGGAGAATCAGTCCCTGAAGGGACAGTATGGAGGCAAACAAACAGCTCACAAAAAGCAAAGTACTGGAAGAGTGGCATTTAGTTTTCTTTAGTTTCATGATTTTTTGGGAGGGAGTATTTTTTTTTTTAAGTACGTTTTCTGTTGACTGTTTCATCACTTTTTCTTCAGGAAAAGGGAGACTGAGAGCCCAGCATTTACAGGCATCCTGGAGAAAGTCAGTGGAGCAGGGAGCTTGTAGGCATGTCTTTTGCAGCACAGTCCAGAACTCAGAGGATGCTGCATTAGCAGTAACTCACAGGCCTGTGGTCATTCCAATGTAAAAGTTCTTCTTGACTTGTGCACAGCTATGGGTTACCTTCCACGCAAGGTCAGGGACAACATGGAAATCAGCATTTATTAAATAAGGTGATGCCACAGAGCTCAAGGGACTGCTGCTGTGCTATGGTGACTCTCACCTTGAGGTCACTGGGTCAAATCCAGCTTAAAATTGGTGATGATCTGACACTCTTACACAAGAGTCCTGTGGTGTATGTGAAACAAGTCTAGTCTCAGGTTTTTTTCCCAGTAGAGGCATCCAGAGAGCTAAAAGCAGCTATAGCTGCTGACAAAATCTAGATCCCTTGCTGGCTAGACTCAGTCAAGAATTGAGAGTTTAATAGGCTATCAAAAATGAACTCCTCTTTCACCTCCAAAAGTCACCCTTTTGTTACTCCAGGGCACAAGTAAGGATTCTTGCTTCCACCGTTTTTCAATGATCTCCCAAATCTTGGCTGATACAGGCTTGAGTACAAATACATCATTCAAGTGATTTCAACCAAGCTTACTGCAAAGCTAGCCATCCCCTATGCTTTGAGAGCAAGAAAGAATTCCAGCAATCAAAAGATCATCTTTTTGCTTTACATTGGTAAGCGTGTTCAAGATGTGCTCCAAAGCATCATCATAAAGAAATCTCTTCTGCTTTTGCATGACTTGCACTGCACAGGAGATTAATGGTGGAAGGAAAGAGCTTAGATCTACAAATATTCTCTTTGTGTGTGTGTGTGTGTGTGTGTGTGTGCGCGCGCACGCGCACGCGTGCGTGTGTGCGTGTGTTAAACTCCATTTTAAAATAATATATTGTTTTGTACATGAAGATATATAATTGGCCCAGCTGAGCTTAAGATTTGTGGAGCCCGAAGTTGCCGGACAGGCAGATTCAGTTATGAGTTAATTCTTTCTCTGAAACCAAGCCAAAAGGAGCTGAACAATGAATTATCTCTCCTTGCCATGCAGGGTTGTGAGCTGAGGGAAAAAGCAATTTCCTCCAACCCCACTGGTAGGATCCAGCCAGCCTGTGAAGTGGGAGCCTGTGCACAGGTCCAAACAATTTTTACATTGTTTGCAATTAAAGTTGGTCCTGACAGGTACCAAGTAATCTGAGCTAGCTTGCAACATATGATCCAAATTCTCCCCTCAGCTACACCACTGTTGTCAATGAAGCTAAGCCTCCTGATTTGCATCCCAAGACTTCCTGTGGGGACACCCGTGTTGTTAACAAAATCCAGTTATATTTTTGCAATGAAGGAAAAACAGCTTACAAACTCAACTGTTAATGTCAGGGTGAGTAGCACAACACTACCAGTGAGTACCAGGAATTCTGACCAGGTCAGAAGCCAGAAAACTGCAAAGTTCAAGTGTTTTTGGTCCTTCAGTGTTAAAAGGAAAACAGTTTCCTATTAATACCACATGGTCAATTTTTCTGCCAGTTCCAGAGTCACACTTTACAACTCACCCTTTGTGCAAACAGTGCCAACTGTTACATAGTTTTCAAATAGAAACTGATTTCAGTGGATGCTGCTACACTGCACCACAAAGCTGTTCCTAAATAATTAATACTGTACTTTATTAAGGGCCAAATAGGGATCTTTGGTCTGAAAATAGAAAAAAATCCTGGGGTGGTAAACCACCTTGCAGATCTGAGTGCAAATTGTCAGACTTTAGGATTTTGTGAGAGCTACACGGCTATTCTGCTGATTCACTGCGAAGGCCAGAATAGGCGAGTCTCATCACTTTCTACTCAGGCATGTAGACAGTTGAGCCTCTCTCTCTCTCAGACATACTGAGGAGCTGGACAGACTGCAAGGAGAAACACTAAAGAAAGCCCAGCTCAGAAAAAGACATTAGTATCTAGATTTATATGTGTATAAATATAGTTCTGCCTTAAAGCTGTGTTACTCAGAATAAAAATAAAAGCAAAGCCCAGAAAAGGAGATGAATTTGGATAACAGCCTCTGCAAATGTGCATTCACACTATGTGTTAAGAGCAGGGCGAGAACTCCCCCCAGCCACAACCCTTTGGAAACTTAGCATATCACAGCATATCTGTAGCTTGGTTGCAGTAATAAACCAGGCATGAGCTCCTTATGCTGTCACACAGCCACATTCTCAGAGCCTCTATCTTGCATTTGTATTAAGCATTAGCACAGCTCTACCTCCTCACTGACTGTGTTGGAAAAGGAAATCTTCAGACTCTCTGCAATAAAATATTCACTTGAATATTTGTGTATGTAATAGATTATGTATACAAATGTAGCCAGAAGTCACTACGGTGACTGAAATACCAGTCCAGACTTGGCTATACATTCTCTAATTCATGGAAAATTAACATAGCTTCACAAAGAGAAGGTTGCTGCCAGGTTTATTTAACCTCGTCTATGCTTTGTTAATGAGTTCATGTGCGTAGCATTGTGATGATGAGGTAAGACATCAAGCATGTTATCATTAGGCCAAATCCTAACAGCCTTATTAAGCTTTTTCTAGAGACTCAAGTCAATGGGAATTTTGCCTGAGTTGGGACTCGGGTCTGAACAAAAGACCTCTAGGATTAGCCATTATTATTTTTTCAGATGTAGTGAAAATGTACAATATCAGAGTGGTCACTTAGTATGAAGTTGGTGGGACAGCCCTATGCAATAGGATGTGAAGCACACTTTCACAGGCTATTAGAGGGAAAAGAGAAGTGCCCTTTAAGACTTGGACAATGGGGAATAGAAATCCTGCCTTGGGTAGAAAGCCTGCCCCCAGAAGATGGGGGAATAACCCCTGCAGAGGGCAAGGGAAAACAGAAGGGCTTGGGAAGTAGCAGTGGAAGGAGCCTTCTTGAGACAGTGAGAAGGAGGCAGCTCCAAATGGAAGGAGCAGGGACTCTCCGTGTAGAAAAGCTTTATCATCAGGGATCCTGGTTTTCTCTGTTTAAAAGTCACAACTTCTCTGATAAAACACCACAAAGTCTCCGATTCAAAACCCCAAAATCCATGATTAAAATGAAACACCACTAATATATATAGGTATCAGTTGAGCACAATGTTTTATTGACATATTTACAATTTTAAAGCAAGTTGGAAGCCTACCAGTGCCTCAATCATTATAATAAAATTAATTTTAAGTACCTATAAATGTTGGCATTTGATTTGGGATTTTTGATCATGGAAAATCAGAGCTCTCCCTGCTCCCTTTGCTCACCAGGACATGGGTCCCCCTGCAGCTGTACCCTTCCCCCCCAGCTTTGTGGCACTGAGCAGCCATGACGTGACAGTGCCCTGCCCCTCACTCCTCATCCACAGCCCCCTGGACCCTGCTGGTGCCCCTCCCCCCCTACCCACAGCCCCCCACCCTCCCCAGCCCTGCCAGAGGGGGACCCCAGCTGCCAGGGCTACACAGCCCATGTCTGCAGATCCCTGCCCCACACCCCCCAGCAGCACCCAAGCCCTGACCACTGCTTGTCGGAGGCAGCAGCTGCTGCAGCAGAGTAGAGCACGGAGCCCAGCTCCCTCTTCCCCATGGGCAGCAAGGCCAAAGCAGAGTCCATAGCAGGCGGGGAGGACTGCCTGCTGGGGGCTTGGGCTTCCCACCCTGCTGCCCTCCCCTGGGGCCTCCACAGCCCAGTGGACGGGACCGGGCGCAACAGGGCAAAGTGGGATCACTCTGGATCAGGGCAGAGTGGGATCAGAGTGTCTTGTGCCAGCACTGGGAGCTCTGTGCAGACCTGACAAAGCACCCCCTGCCCACCCGGCAGCAGGGGGCACAACTGTGCACCACTGTTCCCACTTCTGCCGGGTGGGCAAGGGATGCCTCGCCTGGGAGGCATGGGGCTTGCAGTGGAGGCACTGAACTTCCCCGCCTTGCTCTGCTGCACTGGGTCCTGAGCCTGCAGAGGGCAGCCTGCCCCTGCCCCCACCCCGCACACAAATCTGGGGGGTGCATGCACCCCACACACCCCCTGAATTCACCTGATCGGGGAGGTGAATCCAAGAGTCAGAGGCTCTCTGGGCACTGTTCAAGAGGGACCAGAGGCTTCCTGAAGACTGGGAAAGATCTGGAAGGGTTTTGAGAAAGCTTTGGAGAGACCCTGAGATACCCCCATAAGGATTAGGGGGTGGCAAATCAAGAAGGCTCCTACACAGAGTGCTTCTGAGCTTCTCTGAGTGGCACTCAACTGAGACCCCAAAACAAGAAATGACATATGGATAATGAAATCACTGTATGGTGCCTCCACTTCTATCCCTCCCCCAGTATGTCTAGCCCTGAAAGTTTCTCTAGGTACTTCTGCAAGGGTAAAGTTTCTGACTCCCGATCAGAAGCCAAGCTTGAGAAAGCCTCAGGCCTAGAGAGGGCTATGCAGTATTGTTATATTCCACCACAGAGGTGGCTGCATTTCCCAGGGCTATGGACTGATCCCTGGGCAGTCCACACAATTTTCAAAGTGCATTGGGATTCCTCCAAGATGGAAGGTGATACAAAAATATGTACCTTTATGTTCTCATCCCCTATCTTGGAAAACTTCAGCTTTACCAAGGGATTGCCCCCCAGTAGGTGAGACCCCCGCCATTCCCACTGAAATATCAGTGGCCACAGTGTCAGCCACTTTCCAAGATTATGTCAATGGGACAAGTTCACCCTGGAAGTTAATGTAGATATATCAAGGATTAATTTGACCCAAGGGGTTGAATAATTCAGACACTTATGAGAAACCAACTTCCTCATATCAACTAAGAACTTACCTAAACTTTCACCAAAAACTTCAATTCATATCAAGCCTCACTAGGACTTCCAAAATCTGTGCTGAGACGATCTCACAAGAAAGTATGAACAAGCACCACTAATTTACATCATAGCGACTGCAACACACCTTTCTTCCTCCCTCCTGCTCTCCTCCAGATCAATGCATCATAACCTGTGGCTCCAAGTATCTTCAAAAGGTTTCCCTCAAAGAGTTAAATTTTAAAGGAAATATATTTCCATCACGCATCATTTTCATGGAGGCCTTTTGCTGCATGCTGATTTGTGAGTAAGCCTTTGTCAGAACACAACCCACTTCCAAGCATCCATCTGGTTTAGATGCTTGTAGTCCTTTCCTTTTGGGTAGCACACACACACTAATACAGGGGCTGTGGCAAACTATAAATGGAGACTGAAAAGCAGGA
>NW_005842548.1:953781-977409 GCF_000455745.1 Alligator sinensis
CAGGAATGTGAGCAGAAAGTCCTAAGCATGAATGTCACAATACTGGATCTCAAACTGAATGGTGAGCAGGATTAGGACCCTAATCCAAGAGGGCCACTTTCCTGTGCAAGAGATTTTGTAGTACTGGAGCTGAGGGTAGGGATCCCCAATACAAACTAATCACTCAGTCATCCCCCTCTGCTGCTCTGAGCTGCATCTCCACCAGGAAGCCCTGACAACTCTGCTAGCAAAGCTTTTATGGCAGCAGCCCCATGCTATAGACTAGCCTAAGGAAAAGATGCATTTCTTCCATTTAAAGTATTTAACCCCTTGTGCAGACACATGGTAGCTGGTTGTGGTCTAGCCTAGAAGGAGCCCTCTAGGAGATGAACTGAGCCCTGACGTTTCATCTCACATAAGCCACCAAAGGCTGCTTAGATAAGCAACAGCTTAGTGCCAGCTTTGACCGGATTTAAAATTCTCCATGTGCTGTATAGTTCCCCAGGGTTCACACAGTCCCACAATCCAGCTTGCTCTGAAATCCAGCAGGACCAGTGGCCAGCACAGGACAGGAAAGCAGGGGGCTGCTGAGAGGGGGCTGAGCATTTAACGAGGTACTTGAGCTGAACAATTTAAAGATGGAAACAAAGAACCATTCTTAGCATCTGCAAACTAGCTGTGATCCTGTGCTATTGGCCTGGGCTTCTGTCCTGCTGACACAGGCTGTGAGCGCTCCAAGAGAGTGAATGAAAAGGAATGCAGGCTTTATAAAAAGATGACTGCCGATAAAGGCCCACTGGGCTTCATCCAAAACAAATACAAGTCAGTGGAAAGATTCACATTGTCTTCAACAGCCTACGGATCATGGCCATTTGGTAGGTCATCATCTTGCCAAAATGGGTCACCCCAAAGCACAGCTTTCCCTTGTTACAAAAACAAGAGAAAGAAAATGCTAGTGAGGCTGGCACTGGGCAACTCTCATGGCAGAGGGTGGAGCCCAGCCATGTGCCACTTATGTGGAGCCTCCTAGCTTAATGACAACCCCTGGCCCACAGCTAATCAGCAGGGATCTGGGTTTTCTATTTCCCATGGGAAAACAGAAAATAAATGTGGATTTTCCCTTTTAACCAAGAAAAACATGGACTTTTCATTTTAACAGAGAAACGTGGATTTTCCACTTTTGCAAAGAGCTGTCTGCAGGCTGACAGAGTTGCAGCCTGGAAGGGGCCTGGGGGAGTAGGAGACAGGGCAAATGGCCACCAGGCAGCCTGGAGAGCAGCTCCTGCAGGTAAGTCTGCAGTGGGGGGCGGGAAGCAGAGCCGGCGGGGTGGGTGGGAGAACTGAGGTCCCCATACTGACAGAGGAAAGGAGTGAGTTGGGGAGGGCTGGGGCTGCTGTGGGGCTTGGGGCCCAGGGCCATGCGCTGCCAAAGGGCCTGAGCAGGGAGCAGGACAAAGCTGCAGGCAGTTTGTCTGGGGGACAGGAGGGTGGGGTTGGCTCCCTGCTGCTGTGTGCACTCCTGAGGGTAGGGCATGGGGGGGCACATGGTTCCCAGATCTGTGCAGGGGTGGGCTGCCCAGGACAAGCTCGGGCTCCCTGCCCTGCTGGCTTCCCCCCCCCACAGGCTTATGCAGCGCAGTGGGCAGCACCCGGTGTAGCATGGCAGTGGGGCAGAGAAGCTCCTTGCCACTGCAATCCCTGCGCCGCCCTGGCACCCAGCAGCAGCAGGGGTGGTGGCACAGGTGTGCCCCTTGCTTCTGCCAGGCGGGCAAGGGGTGTTTTGCCAGGGCGGTGCAGAGCTCCCAGCAACAGCAACAAGCTTCCCTGCCCACCATCGCTCTGCCCTGCCAAGCCGGGTCCCACCCACTGGGCCACGGAGGCCCCAGAGGGAGAGCAGCAGGACAGGGAACCTGCAGCAGGCAGCCCACCCCCGCCCCCACTCCCATGGGCCCCACTCTGTGTTGCCCCCCAGGGAGTGGAGCCGGGCCCTGCGCTCCGCTCTGTTACAGCAGTCTCTGCCTCCCACGGGAGACAGCCAGGGCTTGGGCACTGCTGCAGGGGCCTGTGGACCTGGGGCCCTGGTCCCATACCCCTGGCAGCTGGGGGCCCCCTCCAGCAGGGCTGGGGAAGTGGGGGGGGGTCTGTGGGTGGGAAGTGAGGGGCACCAGCAGGGCCAGGGGGCTGTGGGTAGAGAGTGAGGGACACCAGCAGGGCTGGGGGGCTGTGACTTGGGAGAGGCCTGGACCTGCATCCTGGTGAGCAAAGGGAGCATAGGGAGCTCTGATTCTCCATGATAAAAAATCCAAAATCAAATACCAACATTTATAGGTATTTAGAATTTATTTTATTGTAGTGATTGAGGCACTGGCAGGCTTCCAAATTGCTTTAAAATTGTAAAATGTGTTCAGTTGGTACCTATATATATATATATATATATATAGTGGCGTTTCATTTTAAACGTGGATGTTGGGACTTTTAATCAGAGAAATTGCATTTTTAATCAGAGAATTTGTGATTTTTAAACAGGAAAACCAAGATCCCTGCTAATCAGTTCAGGGTCAGAGGGAACAACTGGTAAACAATGATGAGTTCAGGCACAGGAGAAGCAGCAGCAAGTGAGGTGGGTGACTGCGTAGTCTGGGATGGTTCAAACAAAAATGTGTTTTTACATCTAGGAAGCTGTACATCTAGGAAAAAGGGAGCAGGCTGCAACTACTGAATAGGGACTGTATTCAGGGCAATGACTGGAATGTCAAAATGGACAAGTGGAGTAAGTCATTGCATGTGTTCTCTCTGCTCCCACATAAGGCAGCTGTTCACATGTTTCCTCTTCCCCTGTTTAGGATGGAGTGCTTCAAAGGCAGGTGCTAAAGCTACAGGAAGTGGAAGCATAACTTGGAAAGGAGGAGAAAGTACTATCTTCTGTTTCAGGCCTCATTTGGGAGGTGTAAGGTCTAGCACTAACCACTGGATTCTCCAGGTCCAGATGGGCACAAACAGTGAAGCTGAATAACCACTGGAACAAGCTACCTACACAGATGGTTCCTCCTATCTCTTGGTGTCTTCCAGTGAATACCAGACATTTTTATGGAAGATATGTTTTAATCAAATATGAGTTATTTGGCTCAGTACAGGGGCGACTGTAAAATCTATGGCCGATCATACACATTTCTCTCTGAAACTACGAATCTATTGTCTCAGGGAACCGCTTTTTCTTTGCAAGCTATACAAAGGCTGACTTTCAGCTTGCAACAGCTCGGGATTGTTTGAGATGCAGGGATAAGCAGTGGCCAGCCACTAATGCAGGGCTCACTTCTGTATTCAAATCTACCAGTCTCCCTCCAGCAGTGTGTTCCTTATGCCCATTGCTGGAAGCAGTGGAGTCTCTAGTAGAAAAGCATCTACACAGTAGAAACCCAATACCTTCTTTCTACAGGAAGGTTCTGTGTATCCATTTTATAGGAACATCACAAAGTGAGATATGCTTCTGCTCATTTAAAAATAAGCGTTTGGCCGGTGTGTTTTCCTCACATTGAAAAGTAAGCTGGGCACTATCAGTAAGGACTGGAGTAATTTCCATAAGCATGCACTCAGGTACCAGGAGTAGACAACTGCTACAGTGATGGATCATCTGCTCTGGTAACCCTTCTCCAGTAGTGACCAGTACCAGATGCTTCACACAATACCACAAAAGGTCAAAAATTCCCATAATATACAAATCATGAACTAATCCCCAAAGGGAAGTCACTTTCTAATCCCCATCAAATCAGGTCTAGCTTATATGCAGCATTAATATCCCTTGCGTGTCATACCATACCAATGAACACAAATGCATTGGTAACACAACAGCCCTGCATACATAACTGGCAGCAGAGATCAAACCCTGGAATTTCTGAATCCAAAGCCTTTAGTGTCTACTATCTGTGTGTGCTAAAAGACCCACTTTCACTAGTTAAGGGACTGTAGGAGTGATGCGACCCAGCCAGTAAGACAGGATAGAGGGCTAAATTGAGTAGGGGTAGATTACACATAATTACACAGATGCACCTCACATTTGTGCATGCCATTACTGCAAGTGTGGCCACAACTTAGCAGCAGCTGTAAGGATTTTGCAGGTAGAATTCTTCCTTATAAACACCAGTCCCATAGGTCTGAGAGCAGACCTAACAGCATACCCATTCAGTAAGGCCAGGGGTGGATTCAGGATTTCCCACCTGCACCCCACTACTCCAAGCCTACTCTCCCCACAACCAGTGCCAGTACTGTGGGAGTCTCTGGGGACTTTTTAAAGAGGGTGAAAATGCTTTTCCTTTCCCCTTCATGCTGAGAGGCATATCCCTTCTCTTCCCCTTCCTCTCCCCTAACCTGTTACTCCTGCTTTCTTGCTCCTGGGGGAGGGGGAAAGTGATACTCACACCTATTGCTGTTGTCTCTATCCCCAGCTGAGCTCAGCCCCCATGCAGCCTGGCTGGGGTGGACAGAAGCAACTCTGGAGCTTCTCCCACCCCCAGGACAGCGGGGAAAACAGCAGCAGCCAGCTGGGGTGGGGAGGGAAGGGGAGGGGGAAAAGAAGGGACATGAGAATGGAGAGGTAGGGGCAGGGCATGTTCACCAGCTTTAGGGACTTAAAAATATACCCCAAGGCTCCCATGATGAAATCCAAAAAAGGATGCGGTCATGCCACTGCACCGCCTCTGGATCCACCACTGAGTAAGGCAGTCCTATTTCATGCAGTCCCTCTTCAGAAACACACTAAATTGGCCTCAGATATCAGCTTTGTCTTTGTGCATGATGTAATTTCATTAATTCCTAACAACCTGCTAGGCCGGTCTAGGCTGGTTGTTGGAATATATGTATAATGCCTTCCTGCTATTGATCATCTTTAGCCTTCCTTACAAATCACTTGTTTTTTGGCAGTCTGCCTTCTGATAAGGCCCTTCCCCTTTAGCAAGCATTTTTCATACACAAGAATCCTTATCAGAAGTGCACTCTAATTAGAGGGGAAACTCCCCCAGGAACCAATCTCAGAGCCTCAACTTTTCAACAGTAGGTGGGTTTTTTTCCCCTATGTTTGTAAATCTATCAAATGAAGACCAAGTGACAGGAAGCCTGCTACTGGTACCATGTGAAGCTGATGGGGATTGGTACTGGTACTGGGCCAGTAGCACTGCTCTGGGAACACAACACTGATCAGAGAACAGGGAGAGTCCAGTTGAAGGCTGTTTTGAAATCATCAGGTCTCATCAAGTTTGAGAAGTTAGTTATAGAGGAAAACATGTCCCAAGGCACTGTGAAAAGGACTTCTAGGTTCGCTCACCAACTTCACTGCTCCAGACCACCACGCAGCCTGGAGCTAGCCAGCAACCCTTCTGTACCTCAGTTTGTATATCTATAAATGAATGAAATAAGACCCATCTCATGACCAGTTAATTGATACAAAGTGCATAGAGCAACTTATGTGAGACACTACTGAAAAAAAAAAATCTGTATTTAATCCCCTGATGTTATAACCAGCTGGAATCACCCTCTCTTTAAAATATCACAAGATACAAGCACCACTGAACTTAGCCCTGGTGTGGGCACTATAGACACCAGAACAGGTCTCCCTTTGCTCAATATGTGGAGGCCCGTGCAGGCCTAAGCATATATCTCTCCCTCTGCTTCTCGCAACCGGAGGAGACCCTGTTGACCTGCTCTTCCCATCTGTCCAAGTCCTGGCATGGCAGGAACAAATAGCTGAACACCAGTCAGGGAACAGCCCTTGTTCTGTTGGGCAAGTCCTCATTCACCTCACCGCTGCCCTGCTTTATCTGAAGCAGAATGGGGACCACTGCCTGGGTGGCTGACTGAGGAAGGGGAACAGGGGGCCATGTGGAGTGGAGGGAGGTAGGGATGGGGGAAAGGGGAGGTTGGAAAGGCAATAGTGAGTAGAGGAACTGACGTGAGATAGCAAAGGGAGAAACGAAGCGCAACTGCCTCCAGGACTGAACACGCTCGCCTCAGCACTGAGCAAATGTTCCTCAGGCCCCAAGCCTGGGTAACACTGCGTGGAGGCTGAAACTGAGAAAACCACCTAACCTCATTTCTGTAAACCAAATCCTTACCTGCCCCACTCCCCCAAACACCCCACTTCATTTACACCTGGGCCAGCCAGATGCAAACCCTCTCCTGATGCCAATCAATGCAATTCTGTCAGTCAGCAGAGCTGCATCTCTGCCTCTGCAGAGGATCTGCCCCAGTACACAACTGCTCCATGGGCCTCAACCTCTGCCAGAGATCTCTGCATGGCTGTCAGCCAGAGGTGGCTGCAAGGTGGATTCCAGCTCTGCGGAGTGAGCTCACACCTGCCTTTCCAGCAACTGCCTGTTCCTGTACACTTTTTTTTCCCCTGCAAATTAACCTAATGGCCTGTTTACCTTCAGAATCTCATTAGCAGGTCTGCAATTGTATTATACATTATGCAAGAGCAATTAGTCAACACCAGAAGCTGCTGCACTAAACTCGGGCATTTAAGGCAATGTCCCAGAGTACTCCTTATTCCAGGTTCATCCTAAAACAGCTAGAAAAGGGCATGTCAGAAGGAGGGTTGGGTGAAAGGGGTTGTAATCAGAGTACTTTGCACTCTGGTTATTCTGGTCTGCAGGGCATCCTGGGTTACTATATGAGGTAAAGGTAATTTAGAGCAGCCACCAGGGCTGTCCTAATTTACCAGATGCCAGCACAGCATCCTGAGCCCGTTTTGTTTGCACCTTCTGTGCTGGGGGCCACCCGCAGTATTCTGAGCAATGACTTGTTGCTGTGTAACACAGGGACTAATCGAACAGGATGAATATCAGACCTCCAGTGGGATCCGCTGTTGATCCACAACTGACTGTTTGGTGCTACAGCATCCACCCTTTTAAAATGTGTGTCCTGCTGCAGAGATTCGGGCAGCAGCAGATGGGAAGGCTGCTCAGCTGACATACATTTTCCCTCTGAAAGGAGAAAGATATGCAGTGAGAAAAGCAGCCCCTGATAACCTCTCCCCAGTAGCAGGCAGCAGTATATTACCAGTCACAACCATTTAGCTTCCCACTCCATCGGAAGGGAGAAAAGGATGGCACAGTCCTCCCTTCGGGCTCCTTTCAGACTAATTTGTGATTTAAGATTAGGAAACATGCCAGCACTCGAGGGTCTAGGGCTTTATTTCTGCTTCATCTGAGAGCACATTAGGAGATGCAGGCAACTGTAGCAAGTTGCCTCCAGAATCCAGTTATCGCAGGCAGCTCCCCATTTTCCCGTTAGAGCCCAGCACTGCAGTAAACCCACCCACCGATTTCTCAAGGATACTCAGTGACTTCTCTGGATGCTGCAATTCTGTATGTGCCTCCTCTGAAGCATTGGACTGACTGCCAGTGTGGAAAGCATGCATTTCTAAGGGTTGCAACTCAACACTTGGATGATGGTGTCGCCATGGACGTAGTCTTTCTAGACTTTAAGAAGGCCTTTGACACTGTCTCTCACCCCATCCTTACCAATAAATTAAGCAATTGTGGCATTGATGCCTGCACAGTCATTATTGACTCCAATATGAACATGAGCCGCCAATGCCAGACCGCAGCCAGCAAGGCCAGCCATACCTTGTCATTCATCCACAGATGCATCTCAAGCCGGTCCAGAGAGGTGATACTCCCCCTCTATGCGACTTTGGTCAGGCCGCACCTGGTGGCTGCCTACAAACTCATCAGGGGAGATCAGCAGCAAATAGGCAGAGCCCTTTTCTCCCCAGCACCACCTGGGGTGACGAGGAACAATGGTAATAAGCTGCTGGAGAACAGGTTTAGGTTAGAGATCAGAAGGCAATATTTTACAGTTAGGGTGGCCAAAATCTGGAACCAACTTCCCAGGGAAATGGTCCTCGCCCCTACCTTGGCCAAATTCAAGAGGAGGTTGGACGATTACCTGTCTGGGGTCTTGTGAACCCAGCATTCATTCCTGCCTGTGGCAGGGGGTCAGGCTACATGATCTGTTCAGGTCTCTCCTGACCCTAGCTACTATGAAACTTTGAAACATGTCCTGAACACAGGTCCACACTTATGAGAAAATAATGGTAGGAATGCAAGCTGAGAAGGGAATTCATTCATTCATTCTCTGGACCTATTAAATTATTTTTCTTTATATTATCCATCACTGCAGCTCCACCAGAATTAGCATCAATGGGAGTTAGCACAGACGAGGCTATAACCCTTCTGCCACTATCTAACCCTACTGTGGCCAGGATCAAGACAATATCATGCATCAAATACTACTAGTTTCAGTAGTGGCACCAGTGGTAGAAAAGTTGAAGAACAAATACTGTAGCAAAGATTCAATGTATCAACAGATCAGTATTTAAAAAGATAAGAGTGGCAACTTCCCAGAGATCAGAGGTTCTGGCTTCCCTGCCCACTTCAAATTTACTTGCCCCAGTCTTGGGTCCAGACCATCATGTGTCCTCAGTGACTCTTATGTTTTGCTGCCTTTATGTGCTGCACATTTCACATAAGAAGAGTGGATGGCGGGTTTTTGTGCCTGGGTAGAACAGCACATCTCAAGCTCTGATTTTGCACCTCTGCATTCACAGATGGAGGCTGCAGATCATGCATAGCACTTCTGACCTCGGGTTGCCTGGTACTGTAAGACAGTGTTCTTTATAAAGCGTTCCATCCCAAGAAGAAATTTTGTCTCTATAAGCCTATTAAGTTATTAATGAGTTTTTACCTGGGCTTCCCCCTACTGACCTGTTTATCTACACTGACATGTTCAAACTTTAGGATGCTTGGCTCATGGGATAGTTTTTATCTGAGTCTGTTGAATTTCCTTTGGACAGTGGGCATCACCAGAATCATACTTTGTTTACCTCACTTCTAATGCTTGCCTCCGCCATGCTTTCACTGGCAGCCTTGGAAGCACATCCCTAAGTTGACCTCACTTTGGGTCTAAAAGGTCTCTGTGGTCCATTCAGTCCTTCCTCTTTATATGAGGGCATTGTCAACAAGGGGGCCAGGTACAGGGAATTACTATCGTGGTTTTTTGTGATTTGGACTTCTTTCTGCTAGGAACTGTTAGTAACCCATTTACTCCTTTCACATAAGTCAAAAAGTAGAAAACAGATGAGTACAACATTTAGTTGCTGCTGATTCTGGGACTGGGTTTAGATAATGAGCTAGAGGTCAAAGCCTCTTTATCCCATTACCAGTGCCCTAAGCTTCCCAGTACCTGGAGCTAAAATGACAGGGGGTAACTTCGAAACTAATTCTGCTCGTGGGCCTGTCTATGCTGTCTCTGTTCTGAACTGGGGACGACCATGGGTAAGCAGGCCTCCCCAACTTGATCCTGCAGCGTGCGTTAAATTCTGAAAATGAGGAAATTAGCTGCCTCAGAGCATTCTCCAGGACCTGCTCATGCACGGCTCATAGGCTCTTGGTCTCTGACATCGTCATTAACAGACAGGCAGAGCCATTTTCAGGTAGCTACACTACCTCAGTCCTGGGATTCTGTGTATCTGGAGCAGAAGTGAGTAGGTGGCACATGTCATGTCAGTGCCCATGGGCTGGAAATGATGGAGATGAACCCTCTGCCAGTCTCTGAGGGACATGGTGTGCCAGTTTCTGATTTCATTTACATAGGTTAAAAGCCACTGGCTTTTAAGTTCTACTGTTCCTCTCACTCACACCAGAACAGATCAGGAATAACGCCAAGGAAACTAGTGGAGCAGCCCTGGTATAGAATGAGTGCGCAAAGAGAATTATATCTCCTGAATTCAGTGGATGTTTGTCTGAGTGAATACTGAATTACTAGGTCAGGATTTTGCCCCTCCAGCCCCTTTTCACACAAGCGCAGCGCCCAATACTGTACCTCACCAGCTGTCTCTGTCCTTTCCGATCATTTGAATTCATCAATAACTCTGAAAACTGACTATGCTGGGAAAATCTTTGTATAAATACAACCTTGACAGCCCTCACTGAGCCATCACAGCACCAAGAAAGTCTTTGGTCTTGATGCTGACTGGAAACCGTCTGCTTCACAGCAGCGCATAGCTGCTTTTGCCGGTAGCCCATTTCAGCTTCCCTAACACAGTGGTCAAGCATCCTTGGCATCTCAGCTGTGTCAGCTGCACTGACATCCCCAAGCTGTTTCTGTTCCGGGAGATGAGTTGGTTTGCTCAGTCCAATTCACTGCGCTTGCTAAATCTAACAGAGGGCTTGGCATTTGCATAGGAGAGTGCACTATATTTCAGCCATGCTTTCTCATGTAGCTGCCCAGGGTTACATGAACTTCAATGTTTTCCTGGGCTGCAAAATCCTGTGAAGTGCTGTGTACTGTTAAGGCCTGGATGAGCTCAGATTCAGCCTCGGGTCAATGGTGAAGAGGAAAGAGCACCTCATGCCTCACTCGGAAGACCCTACCAAGCCTTCCCAACCAGCCAGCATTCTGAGCAGCCCAGAGGAACTCAAGTGAGACTCACATCCACTTCTACGGAGCCAGAGTGATGGTCACCATGATTCAGATTTTATATGCAAAGAAGGAGTGAGGTAGTAAAGAGCAATGAACTTCACACTACCCTGGAGATGATCACCTTAGAGGACACTAGCTACTCCTCCCTCGGGAAGGATCATGGTAGCTACATGACACTGGCATGCAGTGGGTGTAGGCTGCTGGAGGACCAACAACCACCTTCTCTCCTCCTGCCTGTTAAAACTGTGCAGAGCAAGTTGCAGGGTTTAGAAAACAAGTATGTGCAGCAACACGACAGAAGAGGGCTTAGCAGTGTGGCCGGGTAACTGGGGGGAGCATTGATTTCCAGGTATTGCCGGTGTTGCTGGTGTAATCATGCAGCTGCAGCCATTTTTTCTGCCCACCCCCAAGTCGGCACCCAGAACAACTGACCTGGTCACCCCACCCTAGTACAACACTGAAAGAGGGATCACTGTCCTGGCTACCACTGTGGGCTAGATTCAACTTGGGAACAGAGTGAGTGTGAGTAGCATGGCTGCTTCTGGGACACTGGCTCACAAAGTTCATCAAAGAGACTCCCTTAGGGTCTCTTCCATTCAGGATGGTTGTGAAGGGCCACTGAAATGCCGAGTGCCATTCCTTGACCTTATTCATTTCTGGCAGCCTTAAGCATAAGGAATCCCACTGAGCCCTGGAGCAGAAGCCCAGACCCTACCAGAGCATTGTGCTAGCCACACCGCCATCCGACTGGGCTGTGGCACAAAGCCTATTTGCCCCATTTTCCTGCTCCTGGACAACTGTGTTTCAAACTCACTGCCACCGGTGCCTGGGGGGTCCAGGAGCCTCACAAACTAAAGAGCAGGAGGGGTCACAGAGAGGCAGGCAGAGGCTCAAGCACGCAGGGGTATAGGATAGATGTTACAGGAAGGAATTGCTCACACACACGACTTGGATGGAGCCCGGCACTTACTAATTTACAAAGGACCGCTGCATCTGCTCTCAAACTGCCTCCATTTTACCTCATACATGCTGCACCCAGGGACATATGCAGGTGGCCTTTTTAAAGGTTGCTTCTTGGTACATTTGGAGAGGACTGATAAAAAGAGCTTTGTGTTCAGCCATCACAGCTAATTATTCTCTGAAATATCTGTTCATGTACACAGATGCACCAGCCCCCTCATTCAGGGCTTCTGAAAGCTGCTCTCCGTCTCCCCCTGAACATGGCAGTGTTTAAAAGGAAAGCTAATTCCTTGCAGGTGGTTTTGGCCTGGAATGATGGTTGCTGCTGCCTACCGCCTCTACCCTGCAGGCACGTGGCTTGACGGTGATAGAGCACACCTATGCCCTGGGCCCGAGCCCCTGAAGCTGCGGTGGAGGGGTGTACACTAAATGACTTCACCCTGCGCCAGCAGCTCTCAGGGAGGTCACTCAGAGGCCTGCAGGCAGAGGCTGACTCAGCACAGCACCTCGGCTGAACCAGCTCGCGGTAGCTCCTCCACTTTTCCACTGTCACAGTCTCAGCTCCTGTCACATTCCCCACCAGAGAGATCTGTATCTGGGCTTACACTGATACTGGGCCCTACCCTGTGACAACCCCTTGTTTGAAGTCCCCAAGACTAAGAGCCTCAGAGGGAGAAGTTCAGCTAACAAATGCAGGCATCCAAATCTCATCTGAGCCATTTCAAGATTCCCAAATTGGCCTGGGGATCTTGGGGGTACAGGCTTTCTTGTGAAGGTCAAGACAGAGGTACCTCGAGGGAGGCCAGTCTGCATTTCTGCACCTATGTTTCAAAGCTTGACCAAAGCAAAAAAAAAAAAAGCAAACATATTGAATACCAGGGAGGGAAAGTTAACTGGACTTTTTTTCAATCCTAAAACTTTGAGAAGTGATTTTGCAAGTCCTTATTCATGTAAGTTCAAAGGAACAATGAAAACAGCCCAGGGGCAACTATGTAGGAAGTATGCAATGGAAGCTAAGGCTAACAGGAACCCATGATTCAGTCCACCTCTATGATCCTGGTGAAAGACGAGACATTTTAGGCTTTGGCTTTCAGAGGTGCCAAATTATCCAAAAGGCCCTTAGACTTCCATGGCAGTTGTGGGGGGGTCAGGACTGCTTAAGTCCAAGATGTCTTATATTGAGTACCAAGAAACTGAGGCATCCAAAATCGGAGGCCACTTGTGAAAACTGGAGCCACAGGCACCTCTGCTTGAAGGCCAACAGGAGATATTTCTGATTAATGGCAGATAAAGAACCTGCTCCTTTTCAGATACCAGCCTGCATGTGTGTCCTTTCACCTTAGCCTGCCATGATCAGCCCATTTTCACTGTAGCTACATGCTCCTTCCCCCTGCCCAGCTACATCTTTGTCACCCATGGGATTAAGTCTTCTCCACTGACTTCAGTGGAGTGATGACAGTTTACACCAGCTAATGATCTGCCCCCTGTGCTAAATTTTGATCCCCTACCTTCTCACCTCTGTTCCTGTGCTGCCATGTCAGACCTTTGTTAGAGTCTTCCCACAAATATCAAAGTGGAAATCATGTTCACCTAAAGCAGGGGTAGCCAAAGTGTGACCAGAGGATGCAAGGTGGGACACTCTCCTGGGACTCCTGTGGAGGTCCCTATGGGCTGTGCTCCACCTTTAACACAAAAACTACATAAAAGCATTGCATGCCAGGAATTGCATCCTACAAGGGCTCCACACCTGCATTCTCATCCAACATCCCCATTCAAGACAGGCCATAGGAATTCAAGCCATTTTACTTAGGTGCAGCCCAGAGGCTGCTGGCAAGTTAGCACTGAAGCCATCAAATTGAACAAAGATTTAATGCCTCTCTGTGATAGTCTGGCTGTATTTATTATGACCGACTCATCTGCCCTTGACGAGAAGTGCTGGTTGTGGAGTTAACCACTATGGACTTGTGTGGAGATGTTTTGGGAAGGCAGTTAGTAAAATGTACCTCTACCTCCAAAGGAAATGAGAAAGAATCTACTATCCAACAGAGGCACTAGATAATGTATATAGCATGAGCTAATGTAAAATTTCTTAGTCCATAATACCCCTCAGTCCTGACCATCAGAACCTTCTACTGAATTCACATGGACTTAAGCAGGTGGACACATGCAACACGAGCTGCTGAACTGCATAATGGTAGTGAAATGCTCAGAAAAAATCTGAGCTGTATCCTATGCTGAGTTTGAACCCAGGTCTCCAGAAGAAAATTACTAATGTGCTAATGCACTACAGCAGCCAAGTGTGGGAGTCTAAATGACTGCATTTATAAACCCAGCTTAAGAGGCAGCCAAAGTGCAGGTAAAGGAAAATGTTAATGGAGTTACATTAAACAGAGCAAACCAGATGGGCAGGGTAAGTGTGGACCTGCTACACAGTTGCTTTCTAATTCAGTAAAAGCATCAAGCTAGAAAGGGAAATGTTAAACTTGGGGTAAGGCCATACATGGAATATAAACACAGGTGCTCTACTTTGGGACAAATCTAGTGACCAGGCATCAATCACAACAGCCCTGGCAGGAAACCTCACAAAGATTCAGAAGTTCATGACAACCCCCCAAAGCTATCTTACCCAAACCTATGCAACACAGGGCTGCACACATAGCAAGGAGAGGAATACAAGGTTTGTGCCAAGGCTTGAGGTCAGCCCTCATTTTATTCCCATCAATTTGCCCACACTTAGCTATTATTGTAGCAGCCCTGGATAATTAGCCACTTAGAGTTTCAGAGATGCTACCAGAAGCTAGACCATCAAAGTACTTCCAAACCCAGGATATCAGACATGCTGCCAGGAATGAGAGTATGAGAGTACTGCTAAAAGGAAGAGTCCTGGACTCCTGCCAGAAGCCAGAGCAGTTCAAGAAAATTAAAGCAGGGTATTGAATATCTATAATCCAGGGAAGGAGAAGGATGGAAAGATTTGCAAATAAGGGTTAAAAAACAAAAAAGGGGGCTGAGGGCCTGGTTTTACAGCCCATATTCAAAGAAGCAGCCCCCTTTATATGTGCTTTCCCCTGATGTCAAAAGGAGTACTGGGGTAAGAAAGGGTTATAGGATTAGGCTCTTAAACTGTACATGAAAGCAAAACACAAGAAAGGCTTTAAATATTTAAAGGAGCATAAAGGCAGAAGTAGGAGTCAGGAAGAGGACGAGAGATGGAGATGAGAATCAAAGGAGAATTCTACAAGCTGGAAGGGGGTGAGTCTCCAGGCATTCACAAGGGAAGGAGATGTGCTAGAGAGTGGGATACAAAAGGATCTCCAGGGCAAGTGAAACATTAAAGATTTTGCTGTGACAGGAGGAGCAGCTGAGAAACTAAACCCAGGTACAGACTGCTGGACCCGGATAAATGACCCCTCTGCATTAAGGAGAGATGAGACACTACTTAAAATACCTGATGCAAAGAGTAACCACATATGGATTGATGTCAGGCAGAAGGTTTCAAGCAGGGTTCCACAGGGATCTGTTCTGGGCCCAGTGATGTTTAACATTGCTACGAATGATTTGGATGCAGGAATAGAGAGCTTCCTGCACAAGCTTGCCGATGACACAAAGCTGAGAGGGGCTGCAAGCACTGGCAGAAACTAGGAGTAGAATTCAGAAGGATCTAGACAGATTGGGGAACTGGGCCCTGGACAACAGAAAGGAATTCAACAAAGATAAATGTAAGGTGCTACATGTGGGGAAGAAACCCCAAATGCACTGACAGTGGGAGATAACTGGCTGGACTTCAGTATTGTTGAAAAGGATCTGGGGCGTTGGTAGATCCCAGATTCAGAATGAGTCAGCAGTGTGGTGCAGTGAAAAAAAGAAAAAGTTGGGCTGCATCCACAGAAGTACTGGGTGCAAATGCAGGATAAAGCATTTGTCTGAGGTGGTTTAGGAATTAATAGCATCGGGGTGACTGGTGCCTCCTGAGTCTGAGGGGGCCAAAAGCTCCATATCTACTCCTATACTTCTGTGCCATGGCTTAGTGCCCCCCAACACGCTGCTAGCCCGCACTGCAAAAAACTGCCCTGTCCTGAGCAGTGCTGAGTCGGGAGCCAATCTCGGGGCGCGGCATGTGCCCCCCCAATCAGTTGCTTGTGAATAGCATGTCCTGATTTTGGGGTGGGGGTTGGACTACATGACCCTGGAGGTCTTTTTCAACACTATGATTCTAAGAACCCAAAGCTGCCTCTATTTTGTCGCTGTTTAAAACAAACAAAATCTTTTAATTCCCCCCTTAGTCTCTTCCCTCATTGCCCTGCACTGGCTGTCTGGTTTAGCACTGAATATACAGCAATACAGCCACTCCCACCCAGGACTATCCCCCCACCATTTATAATAAAAGACCTACCGTTAACCTGTCCAGCCTTTATTGAGACCCTAAACTGTGCTGTACAGAGCTGAGGAAGAGACTGCTGGAAAGAAGACAAGACCTGTGTGTGGCAGGACATGCCACTTGAAGAGGTTAGGCAGCCTGCTGAGCCACCAGCAGGTGGGGGGCAGAGCTAATTGCAGAGTCACCTGACTCAAGAGGCCAGCAGGTGAGGCTAGGCCTGAGCAAGGGAGTCACCTGATTGGAGGAGGGCTGGGTTTAGACAGGGTATAAACCCAGGCAGAGAGAGAGAGAGAGACAGCACAGGGACCTATTTAGAGGCCATATGAACCCCAGAAGGGTCTGGGTGAACCCAGAGAGTGGGCTACAGTGTGGGGGCCTGAGCCCCAGAGAAGGAAGGGGCTGCAAGAAAGACCTATGGAGGGGCTTGAGAGGGCTGACAGCCAGAGGACTGACCCTGAGAATCTCAACTGGGACTGAAGGGTGAAAGACCACAGGAGAGACTGCCAGAGCCTGGACAGCCTGGAGTTCTCAACTGGCCTGAGGCAGGGCCGGGGCCTAGGAGAGGCCAATGGTCCTTGTGTGGCCATAAATGAGAGAAATGGGTCAAGGGGCATACAGCCTTGCATGATGATGGCTGGTGCTAGGCCATCTGATAACGAGGGATCAAGGAAAGGGGTCTAAGAGTTGACCTGGGAGCCAGAGATTGGATCCAGGGCCAGGGGGACCAGTGGTTAGCAGCCCAGGAGGAACATAGGACATCTAGGGGGAGGCCAGAGAAGGACAAGAAACATGAGGTAGGCCTAAAGACCAGTTCTGGGTAAGATCTGGAACTGTACCCTACTAGGGCTGGCTAGCATGGTGGGGCTACCTGTGGCAAGGCAGCCTCCATGAAATGCCACGCATGGGCCACTGCAGGGAAAGGTGAGGATAGAGTGCTGGAAAGCCTCAGCTGCCACTGCATTGTGGGTTACCCCATGGTGGGGGAAGGCTAGGGGAGCACACCCCAACAGAAAAGCACTTGCACCCTGGTCTTCCCTGGCCCTTTTCTGGCTCCAGCGGCCCAGCAAGGGGCCAGGACCACATGGCTTCAGCAGCCCAGTGAGCGGCTGGGAAATAGAGTGCAGGACCAGACAGGTCCAAGGGTCTGAGGTCTGTAGTGGGACTGGAAGGGTCCAGCAGCCCAGCAAGGGGCAGGGAATAGAGTGCAAGACCAGATGGATCCAAGGATCTGGAGAGTGGCTGGGAAGGTGGAGAACTAAAAGGGTCCAGGACAAGGGACCAGAAGGGGCTGGCAGCCTGGAGAGGGGCCAGGAGGGAGACCAGGAGCCTGATAGCCCAGGGAGTGGTTGTGCAAGACCGAGAGGTCTGAGGGCCCAGAGGAGCTGGAGGAGAGACCGAGGGGTCTGGCAACCAGAGTAGGGCTGAGAGGAAGACCAACGGGTCTGGTAGCCCAGGAAGGGGCTGTACGGAGAGGTCTAAGGCCAGGGGCTGGGAAGGGCCTTCCAATCCGTCGGCCGACAGAAGGGCTACATCTACAAGTGGTAAAATATCTGTACAGATGCCATGTGGGAGGCATGGAGCATGCTGTAGGGTCGGTATGGAGCCATGCAATTGGCCCATAAGGCCAGGACGACAATCTGGGTGGTCATTATAATAAGACCAGGGCAGCCTCCCGCACTCTGTATAACAACTAATGTCAAGGCATGGCAGGAAAGAGCTGGGAAGACACCCTAATCTGCAGGCAATCTCAAAACAAAATTTGGGGTACCCGGTGACACTATGAACTGCTATTTCACAAACGGTAGAAGAGAGCAGACAAAACCAGTAAGGGGACTATCCAGCAAGCACCTCGTGCAATTTTAACCAACTACTAACTGTTGAGAATTCTAGCTCACTGAATCAGTCCTGTCAGGAAACCAAGCACATCCTTCTTTTCAACCAATATGTGATGCACCCAAAAGATTTTTAATTTTAAAATGCACACCCATGATTTACAGCTTCACTGGTGAATGGTGATGGGTCAATATACCCTAGACATAAGTCCTCCAAGGAATATGGTTATGGCAGGATCAGGCAATGTGAGTTTTCCTCACCAAAGTTCCTTCCTCAAAGGAGCAGATGGTTCAAGCTCCAGACTCAGCATCCTATCTTAGGTTTTAGTCATTGATCAGGCTGCAAAAAAAGGGATAATCTAGCCATGATGACTTGAGTGATGGTGTCCACTCAATCAGTGGGGGGATAAAGAGCATAAAAACTGCAGGAGTGAACACTCAGGAAACAATGCAGGCAGACATTGAGTTAGATCCATCTGTCTCTCTCTGTCTCATTACTGCTTTTGATCATCATCCAACTAAGTTACTAATTTACTTTTGTCTGCTAGTTCTCTCAGAATTGGGCTCAAGGAGAAAGCCCTGTGGATGAATTATGTCTAAACCAGTGGTTCTCAATTTTTTTAGACTCAAGGCACCCCTTAGAAAATGCCAACTCTTAGTTTTCACTCTTTGTTTACCTACAGAAAAATAAGTTTTCTGTTGCAAAGAACTCAGAAAGACCACACCTATGGATCCTATTTGAAATCCATGGGTTTATGTTGTGAATCATGTTTCCACCTAACAGTGCTAATATTGTGTGGCACCCTTGTAAAGATACCAAGGCACCCAGAGTGCTGTGGCATCCTGGTTGAGAATCATTGCTCTAAATGCATTAGTTGATCAGAGAATGTTAAAACCAGTTTGCATAATAAACCACATGCTTCACTTGTATGAATAAGAACATAAATGCCCTCATTAAGCTGAGATGCCACTTTTTTTAGCCTGATGCCACCAGGATTACAGCAGTGAAGACTGAAGTACTTTTTTTTTTAATCTGTCAATGTAAGATGTCACTTCCCTCCCTAAGTCCTGACAAAATGACCCATCCAATGCAGGCAGCTTCTCTGTGCTTCAGCTCTGCTCTAAATGGACCCATCACCATTCACCACTGAAGTTGGAGGAAGGGGTGGGATCATTGGTTAGATGATTAGCCCAGACTCACGTTCCAACCCTTGTTCCACTACAAACTTCCTTCGTGGTCTTGGGCAAGTCTCTTTTGCTGATCTATCTTTAACATAAAAGGATGACAGGATTTTCCTGCCTCATGGGAGTGTTGTGAGTACGTAGCGGAACGGGATTGGGGCTACAGGACAAAGAGCAGTCGTGAGGGAAGCTGTACATACATTAATGCTTGTGAGATGCTCACATTCTGGGGCCGTATCTCTACCTTGGCTAGACAGGAAGTGAAAGGGCTTCTGCTCCCATGCTCTGGTTAGTCTTTGGTCTCTCATCTAAGGATACCAGCTGGCATAAGTGGTGGTGGCAGCTATGTGTGAAGTGGAGATACCTGCCCTGCAAGAACTAGACTGAGGTTCACCAGCTCATGTCATGTACAGTACATCCTTGGCCTGAAACGAGGGCTGTTTACACAGGAAGGAAAGCCAAACACTCAAGTCTGACTGTTGAACCAGACTTACAATGACTGGTTTTCATTTATATTGAAATACGTGGATGATATACATAACAATGATCATTCATGCAAAAAAATATTGTGTCTTCAGGTAAAACTTCTATCACAACAGAAATGACAATGGTCAGAAGTTAAATCCATTTCCAAAAACACTACTGATCTTCAAGAGTCGCCACTATTTAAAGGAAGACAAAGATGGATTCTCAATAGTCAGGAATCATCCTAGCTTTGCAGCCCTGCATGGAGTTGTGATAATTTGTCAGCTTAGGGTTTGCCTCAGCTCTAAAAGGGCTCCATACTTGGAAACAATCACTGTTAGCTTCACTTCAGAAAAAGCCAAGAGAGGCCATAAGGACCTCACAAAAATTAGCACATTTCATGAACAGGTGTCAGACAATAAAAGGCTGCACTACATGCCGTGTAATGCGGGTGTACTGAGGCTGTAAAATAAATGTCAACATTTCTCAGGCAAACACAAGTGTGAAAGGAAGTGGGGCTGGAAGCAAAGGTAATTAGGAACACAAAGCAGAGCCTTTTACTGTACTGGATCCAAGGAGACCGAAAGTCACAGCCATGAACTAGCTGCATGGTGGCCTATATGAAAGGACTTGATAGGTCTCATTCACAAGGCTCTACAGGAGCCTCACTAAAATGCTGCTGGCAGAGAGGTCAAGAGCTGAATGAGCCAGAGCCTGAGCTGTGGTTTGGGTCTCTAAGAGCGTGTACGAGGTCCACTGCAGGGCAAGTGTGAAGGAAGTTTATATTGCCATGGTCTATGTGGCTGTAGCCTATTGAAAGAGAAAAGACTTCTGTCTCAGGGGAACTGGAACAGGCTAATCTGCCACTTTAAGGGCCTGCAGCCAGCCAGCCCATTCAATTATCAGAGCTAACTGGAAAGGGGTTAGGCTATAAAAAAGGCTGAGAGCGCTGCATTGTTGGAGTGACAGGAGGGAGATGGACTCCTGTGGCTATCCCTAAAGCAGAGAGGTGTGTTACTCTGGGAGTTTGTACCTGAATTAACACACTGGTCTTGAGAGAAGATCCTGAAAGAGATCTGGGTTTTAGCAGATGTTTTACCTACCTTGAGCTGGGGAAATTGGCCAGCAGCCCCAAGAATGATCCATCTAAAACCTTCTACTAGTACTGCATTTATGTATTACACAAAATCTCAAAATCCTGAATTCCAATAACAGTTGAGGGTTTCACCAAATTAAAATATTCCTGTGAAATGCGATGCAACATTTAATCACAGCTAAAAATATTCCTGTTACTCTACTGAAAGGCTTGATTAATAATCCACATCATATTATGCCTCTCATTCTTGCACTCTAAAATGCTCTAGATCTAGGAAAAGCAGTTGACTAAATTGCCTTTAAATCACAAATTTGTTTGAAAACTAGGTTCTGCCATAGAAACTATTAGCTCAAAGTCTATTTCTTAAAGGGATGTCAAACGCAAATGCTTTTTAGCCTCTCGGTCATTGTAAAAGCCCAGCTCTCCTGTAAATCAAACTCCCAAGGATTCTTCTGTTATAAAGTACAACATTAAATGCTCTTTTACTGATAAAAAGTATCAGAGCTTACTTCATAATCAATGACTGAATTTCACTGTTATTTTCTTTGTGCTTTCAAAATTGTGGCATTCTTTTTCCTATGTTTGATTTAAAAAAAAAAAATCTAATCTTCATGATGCAACAGTGTTACTAAAACCACAGTTCAGCTGCTCAGCACTATCATCTTCATCTGCATTGTGCTAGAGCCGGGGGCTCAGCTCATGGCTCGGGGCCCGCTGAGCCAGGCAAGGTGTAAACACACTGCCACAAGATGGTGCCCTCCTTCAACACGCTTATAATCCAAATGTTAAATGACAGATAAAGCGATGGATGAAACAAACAAACTGGGGGAGTGCCAGGAAACAGAGAGATGATTAGAAACAGGATATTTAGTCGTGCTCACAGCACGTAAAGCTACCTAATCCAGACAGTTTTCCCCCTTCCTACATTTTGCCTCCTGCCAGCCACTACTTTCCTTCACTCCTCCTACACTGGATATTCCCCATGCTACCCACACTATCCAGAATCTCCTTCCAGTTCCAACCTGTATCATTCTCTTCCTTCAGACCCCTTAAATCACATGCCGTTTTTGTTTCCTTCCCACCTCACTCCTGATGTGATTTTACAACCTTCCCCTAGGAGCAGAATACACTGACATTTTAATATTGAATACAGCATGGAATCAAAAAGTGTAGAAAAAAAATAACATCTTGTGACCTTTTCACAGACCCCTCTTGCAGCAGACATGTAGATGGTTCTGAAGAAATGCTTAATAACAAACAGGCAAGTCTTGGAGACCAATTATACTCCAATTTGTTATTTTTAATAAACCTTTCAAGCTTTTCTTTTGGCTGGAATAGCACCACAGTGATGGTTTTTCCCCCTTTTTCTGATTTAAAAATAAGATTTTTTTTTCCTTCTATAAAGGCATGCATCAATCAGATGTAGTCACTGCACCAAGTCTAGTCTTCCACAATATGAAAGTACTTTGATAACCCCAGGAGCAATGTTTGAACAGTAGCGTTTTTTTCTGACCAGGTAAAATATTTGTCAGTGTGGGTACCATGCTCTTCTGTGACACTAGATGCTCTAAAAACTTCCTTGCTGTTAGCCTCCCAAAGGGAAACATCATCATGTTCCCCTGAAGTATTGAACAGTAGGGACTGTTACATTTCTTTGGATAAAATGATTCCTGTTAAGAGACATACCCTAGGACACCCACCTCCCATTAACTAAAGCAGCATTTCTCAACTGATCAGTCATGACCCAAAAGTGGGCTGCAAGAATATATGAAAGGATTGCAAACAAACTTCAAAAATGGATTCTCCTTTAAAGGAGAAAAGCGTGGGAAACTGTGGCTTTTCCCTTGCAGGCTGTCAGTGTTCCAGCCTGTGAGGGGCTGCTTGGGGCTCCCCATGCCCGACACCCCGTCCTCCCCGCCCCACACACCCCCCGCCTCACACACTGAGGGGCTGGGGCCTGAGGGCAGCGGGTCGGGAGCGAGGGGCACTGAGTCGAGCCTGGTCATCAATGTTTACAAATGGGTCCTAGTACAAAAAAGGTTGGGAACCACTGGTCTAAAGGAATGGAGGGCACCCAGGACTAGGTCTTCTCAAGGCTTGGGTCCAAAGCCGTCTATGGAAAGCAAATATATGGTTGTTGAATTGGAGAAGCATGCACACTTTGTCCAGCTGTGACCATTTTTCAATTGACCTGAGCATCCTGAGATCTAGGCAATTTTAATGATATCCTAAACTGGAGCTGTGGCTGGTGACCACCATCTTCAGTGCAGATCTGCAGCCTGTGGCTCCAAGAAAAAGATGCTTCATCTGGAGCTGAGCTCACGTGCTGTGCTCTCTCTGCAGGCTCTACCTCTTCATTCAAGGGGCAAGCAACCAAGGACCAAACTCTCCTGTTAGTGCTCTCACTACGTCTCAGATAACAGAAATCCATGGTACCAACCAACCTTCCTTACAGAGATGTCATCTTGGACTGGCGTTTCTACAGGACTTTTCTGTGCTACTGTTGTCTGCAGGGGAATACTTCTCTGATAAAGCAATATATGTAGACAGATCTTCAGAGAGAAAGGAAACACACGGCTGTTGTGGCTGAGGGAGACTAACATCCCCCATGCAACACATGGAGCATAGGTAGCCTGAGCCAGCAAGTAATGAACACACTAGGCATTCGAACAGCACAAATCTGGTTTAGGAGATGAATTAATTCCACAGTTGCAGTTCTATTTATAGCTCTAACGAGGTTCTTAGCTGTCCCCATTGGACTGTATCTGACCAGGGATACAAAGCCACCCCAGACAAGCCAACTAGGTGCAAGGCAGCTAGGAATTTGACTGACAATCGCTGAAATTACAGAAGCTGCCGGGAAGTGGGGATGACAAGGGGGGAAGACTCTCCCACGATCCCCACGGAAGAAGAGAAATCCCCTCCAAGTGGAAGCGGCCGGATCCTGGCGCGTGGACACCCAGGTGCTCTCGGGGGCAAGTGGCACTGCTCCACGGGCACGTTGGCAACCCCCAGGGAGAGCCGCAGGGCCAAGGGAGATGCCCTCGGGGAAGCAAAGGCGTCTTTCACCCCCGGCCTAGGAGCGCTGTCAGCTGGCCAGGCCCCGGGCACCTCCCGGCCCGAGGGGAGGGGACGGGCAGGGCAGGGCAGGGCAGGGCAGGGGCAGCTCCTACAAGTGGGAGACCCGGGGCCTGCGGGAGCTCGGGGCGCAGCTGCCCCTGCGGCGCTGGCGGGCTGGATGCGGATGGCTGGTGCCAGCC
>NW_005842548.1:977783-1017797 GCF_000455745.1 Alligator sinensis
CCCGCGCCCGCCCTCTTCTCCCGGCGGAGTCCTGCGGGGCTGCCGCCTTCGGCCGCCGCTCCCTCTGCCCGCCGCGCCGCGCCGCCCCCCGCAGCCCCTGGCGCTGGGGCAGCAGGGCTAGGGCGAGCCTCCCTCCCACCTGCCTCGTGCAAGAGCCAGCCCTCCTCCTTGCACTGCTGTGCGGGCCCCTACCGCGCCCGGTGCCCCTCGCAGACCCGGCTTTGCCTGGGCCTTTCTGCCCTCTCCACCACAGACCTTGCCCACCGGGGACCCTCTGTACGACCACGCTCCTGGCTGCCCAGGGGGTGACACTTCAGAGGAGTTTGTGAAGTGCACAGGTGCCCTGGGCTGGAGGAGGGAATGGGGCACTTGCCCCACTTTGATTCCTGCTCCGCCCAAAGTTTAAAGCCAGGGGCTCGTGGCTCCTTAAAATCTACCAGACCCCTTCTACACTCTTCATGCCACAGGCGTTACCCACCCTCTCTCATATTTAATGGTCCGATGTTCCACCGATCGAGCTAGCCTTTCTTCTGCAATTCTGTGGTCTGCTCCTGATCACCCAGCTCCTATTTCACAGTCTTGCTGACTGTTTTTAAATCACTCCACTAAAATGATATTTGATGTTGCTTCAGTCTTAAACCCTAGGCCCCTAGCATATTAGGATTAGTACAGCTTCAGGTTTCTTTTCACCTGGAAAAATGCATATATTGTGTTATCATGGATGATACATCATACCCTCTACACCCTTTTTTCAGGCTCCTAGATCTGTCCATGGAAAAACCGAATGGACGGACAGACAGCTCCATTCATGGGCAATAGGAAAATGCTACCTTGGCCAGCTCCATACCTCACAGTGCTATGTGGGTTAGGAGGATAGAAAATATTATATCCATAACCTTTGTAGAGTCACAGGCTCAGGGTTGGAAAGTACCTCAAGAGTAACCTAGTCCAACCTCCCAAACAGGTTCAGGATGCACTGTTTTTATATCACTCCACAGAAATGCATATGCAGCCTTTTCTTGAAACCTCCAGTGAAGGGGTTTCTACAGCTTCCCTGGGCAGCTTTTTCCATTGCCCTATTGTTCGAACAGTCCTTTTGCTGTTACAGCATTTAAGGAGGTGATTTTAACTAGAGCAGCAGAAGAATTCCTTTTGCAGGTACAAGCTGTGTTTCCACTCCAGGGATTTATCAATGCTACGCGATAAACGCTTTTGTAGTATAGACTTGCCCTTACACGAGATAATCACACAGCCCACTGCTTGATGGTACTATTTAACAATATAACGAAGGCTCAAGTAGTGAGACTTTATCAGCAGAATCACTACTGCTGCTCTCGGCCCCACCTTTGGCATCAAATCCATCCATTCATTGCGTTAATCTGTGTTCCCATCACAGTTCAAGCAGTCCTAAATGTAGCTCTCAACACGCATTTTTTTTCCATTTCTGCATCTGTGTAGAGAAATGATGAGGTCAATAAAGCAAAGGCTTTAGGAAAAAAATATTGATCCCATGTTTATAAACTGAATGTGCAGTTTCCAGCAGCAGGAAACTATGTTCACTATGGTGTCATTCCCCCTAAGCCACCAAAGCATGAAGTAACAGTCTTACGGCTTAAATGACACCAATGAAAATATCAGCTCATCATTATCTGCTCCTATTGATGGAATCTATTCTGTTCTGTCCAGCTGATGGTAACCCACCATTGATGTACTTCTGTGAGCTTTTTCCCTGGATGGTATCAGACTCATCCCCTGGCTGTCTCAAGGCATCATACAAAGCTAATAGCTGGATCTCTCACACTAGCATAACTCATTGCTGTCCCTTCCTTCCTCCCTATGTCCTGCAGTCTAATGACCCTAAGGTGTCAGACAGGCTTTGTATTCTTAACTCTCCATCATGGTCTGTCTTGCAATTCAGCACATCACATCTTTAGATTTTTATCTATTTTTTGCGTAACATGCCTCTTGATTCACTCACTGCCCTTTGCCAGGCTGGAGAGCACGGTCTTTATGCTGTGGTTGTCTTTCATCTGGCAGATGTGTCAAACAACTGGAATCTCTTCCTATTTACCACATGGACAACTGGCTTTTTTAGCCCAGTCCTTTTCTGATTATATGTTCTAGCCAGCTGATCGCAAGCAGGTTGAGTGACCACCTGGAGCTTTTAATTTCAAAGGCCAGGACTCTTTATGTGGCATCCTGCTAAAAGATCCAGATCTTCATCACAGAGCACATCAAAAACATGCACATCTGGGGCATCCCAGTCTTTGTGACTAGAGTGGTTCCTCTGTCTCCACATAGCCTGCAAATCACCCAGAGCCACTTGCACCAATCTTATTCTTATTATGATCTACTTAGAGTTGTCTTTGTCCCATGTGAAGAAGTTTTCTACACAGATGCATCTGTTCACGTGGTTCACCATGCTGCCACCTTTTAAATATCTGCCTATTGCCAGACCCAAACCTGGACAAAGTAGGAAGAAAACAAAAGAGGAGAGATAAGCACCATCCTAGCTAATTGAACTGAGGAACCTACTCATAAAAAGTACTCAGAGAAAGGTCTTTACTATTCTAATTGTGGTGTTATTTTCACAGTATGCACACCTTATCCTGCTTCCATTTTTTTCCTCGGGAATTTTCTGTGAACTGTAAATGTAGCAAGATTAGGATTTAGGGAAGCTAGAATCAGCTGCCCTGCAATAAAATTGTGTTCTTTTGTCTTGTGTGTACACTTAATTCCCATTAACATTACAGGAAGTTGCCAAAGTTCCTGTTGGGGGAACCAGACACTTCATTTTGTTGCTAATACTTGGGAATAAAATTATTATTACCTCTTACTTGTATTTGAAGTTGTATTTTAACACTGATCATGTTTTCAGAGCTGTATAAGACACAGAAGACAACATGGTACTCCCTGAAGATGCTCACAATCTAGGATCCAGAGCCTGACAAGAGTTTAGCCTAGTCATCTATGCCTTTCTCTTGCAAAAGAATCCACACACAAGTTCCTCTGTTCCTATGGTGATCCATTGACTTAAATTCCAAATAGGCATATGTGGCAGCCCAGATGGGTGAGCAAATCCTTTTGAAGATGAAGACCATCACTTACTTTCACACAAGAACCTTCTGATGGTAGCTGTGGCAATATGCGCTGGCATAGGTTTTGTGGGATTAGACCTCAGTAATGTAATTCCTTGATAATTATAGTCTTGTGCACAATGCAGATAGCACACAATTGATCATATACAATTTATAGGTATAATATACTATAGATGAGTTTACTGAAACCTAATGATTTGTGGGCGCTTATGCCTTCTGAATCCAAACTGCAAACAACGGCAGATGCAGGAAATTATTTTAAATCTTCTCTTGGCAGATGGGGTCAGGGATTGCAGAGTTATTTTCATTTTATTCAAATCATTTACCCACACATGCAAGTAACTCTTACAAAATGTTAAATAAATCCTATGTCCTGCCATGCTGGGAGATTCAGGAGAGTAGGGTATTGCTCTAAATGCTGGTATGGTGAACAGGGGAGTTTTCTAGATTATTTTTATGAAGCATTATGTATGATTCTGTTTATCTTGTGCTACTTCTTACCTTAGCTCAAGGGGTTAACTTCTTTCCAGAGGCACTGGTTGCTTGTGAAAACCAGGCCATCAACGGACAATTATGTGTGTCCTGTAGCCATGAGTGGACCATGATTTGAATACATCTAAATGGGCAAGGCAATGGCTATGCTAAAGGAAATGGCCAAACCAGAAAAGCTGATCCTACCAAGCACCTTGGTTACCAAGCAACCAAATAGGTAAGTCTGCTCAGGAGTCATCTGGCACAGTGTTACATTAGGGATCTCCCCAGCTGTGTTAGAAGGTATTTGGGTAGGAGGGTAAAAGGATTTTGATTTCCAGAGGGAGTGGCTTTAATTCTTTGAGGATTATTACTGAAGCCCAGAAATGTTAAAGAGTGATAAGGTAGCTATGACTTGGAAATGCATGCAAATGCTCTCATTGCTTTGTCTAGGTCTGTAGGTTTCTTGTGCTAGCAAGAGCAAAGGATGATTAGTTTGATAACCTCTTGAGAAAGTCTGTAGATCTGTTTACTTCAAGTAGTCTTTACCCCTGAAGGTGTGAACAAAAAGCCCTCAGTGCCCACAAGTCTGAGATCTGGAAAAGAGTATGCTGAAGCCACTGGGGTGCTGAGAGATTAATGCTTGTCCCAGGAGCATGAGGTATCTGAGCTTCAAGGTCATATTTCCATAAAGGGGTAACAAACAGAAAATTTGTACCAACAAAGTACACCAGGCAGGAGCTGGAGCCTGCTGAGGTGCTGGGATGCTTAGAGCACATGGGTGTTGAGGCCCATATGCAGCCGCCTGATGAGTGTCCAGAAAATGGAGTTCTACCAGGACTGAGTGACAGTTGTACAAATTTCCTTCTATCTCTTATCCAGCAAGAAATTGCAGTCTCAGTGGTGGTGCTGTACTTTGAGCCAAGCTCTTGGATCTCTTTACTAGTGCTGGACAGTTGATGTTGCAAAGCACTGCTTCTCTGCAACAGTTTCCTGCGAGAACAAACGGGAAGAGGATGACTGCAAAGCACGAGAAGAAACAAAACTGAAAGGAAAAAAAAAACATCCCAGAAAAGAGAAGTGAAACATTGGATGTGGATTTATCTTTCCCCAGAAAGAAATAATACAAGTTTCACAATTAAATGTCCCACCAGCCTTTCTGCCCATGACACGTGCTCCCAAAGAAATTGTCCAGCTGTAGAGCCACTCAACAACAGTTAGAGACCCTGTAGATCATTCTTATGCCCTATGTGGGATGATGCTTCCAGAGAAGAAAAGAGATGTGGGATGAATTGGGGCAAAATGTACAGTAATAGGATGCTTCATGCTCCCTTCTTTAATAGCAATGACAGCTGTAACATTAAACAATTCATCTCATCTATGGCATCACCTTCTAGCCATGGTATTTTAAATGGCCTCTACTGCTATAGTATTAGAGCAGCTGCCAGTGTATTTGTCTCCAAGAGGTTTGTGGTGGGGTAGGGAATCATACATGGACTCAAGAGATCCAAGTTGAACACCCTAAATGCTGGCTTGTCCTTTCACTACTATTTGGTTGGTTGCTGTGTATTGTTATTTAAAAGGTTTGTCTTGGCTCTTGCTGCATGTGCTTTGAGCAATTCAGAATCCTTTGCAACAGTTGCAGCAGATCTTCATAAGAGGTGTGGTAGCTTTCATTACAAAGCACTGTGCTGTCCATCTGATATCCCAACCACATGGCTGAGCAGAAAAAGGGAACAGACTTATGTATGGGAAGATGGAGCTCAAACAGCACAGTCAGATGAGAATGGCAATGAACAAAATTATCTAAATTCTCCACTTGTAGCAGCCCTTTATGCTTGCTATAAAGTATCCTCTATCAAGAATGCCTAAAACCATCCCTACACAGACCTCTGAGTCAGGAGAAACTAAATGCTAATCAGTCTCTGAGAATGACACTATTCTGTGGAATATATGTACAGTAATAGGATGTTTTTCATGTGAATAGTTCAAAGTGCTGACAAATTTTAATTATCAAAACTTCATCACTTCTCTGTGAAGTAGACTAAGATGGAGAAATGAGATGCAGACCAGTGAAATGACCTACTACTTCCTGCTCTAGCTCCTGGACAACAGTGATTCCAGTTGGGGTCATGTATTTATTCCCTACTGACTTTTTTCTATGTTCGATGGTAACCCCTAATATTGAAATATTGGCCAAGGGGTTCTGTGTTGGCTAAAGAAATAGACTAGATAACTTGATAGAGCTTTGTACTCTAGATCTTCAAATCTATGATCTTTTACTTTAAAAACTGCTGAGTTACAACCCAACTGTTTTGCGTAGGGTTTGTATAACTGAGGGTGATTTCCTTTCAGTTCAGTCAATAAACTGAAAATTGGCTGTAAACAAGACACTTGTCTGAAAAGAGTGGTTAATGCAAAACAGGATATTTGCTTTCTAGATGTACAGGCCACCGATTAAATGACTGATGACAGTGAAGGTAAAGAGAATACAAATGTTTGCAGCCTTGATTACAATCAGAAGCAGACACAATGATTGTCAGAGTCATTCTGTATTCTGAAATACCTGTTCCACCAAGTGTTCATTAGCTCCTCCACCATAAACAAACTCCAGGTAACTTGTGCTTGGAACTGGTGAGAGAGTGGTTTTTGTCACATTAGATTCAAAGATGAAGTCACCTGAAAAAATTAAAGGGCAGTCAACATAGAAACAATCAAAGGAAATAACATTTCATGCAGAGAACATTCAACCTGTGCTGCTCACAGCCAGCAGAAGTCCTATAAGAATTAGGTCTATCTTTTATAAAAGGGATGTGATGATCACTAATGCTATTGGCTACATTAGCTTTGATCTAATCATGACCACTTTTCCAACTTAGCTACACCTTTGCTGTACCCCTTGCTGTACCCCGGTGTTTGATAATAATAGATGCTTGAGATTTTTTCCCCTCCTTGATGAGAAGAAAACCACCCTTTACCCTGGCCATGTGGAATTTTGTGCTGCTGCATGATTAGCATTTATAGTTATTCAGACAATAAAATGGAAGAACAATCACAAGCTGATTGCCACAGGGGCAAGTAACAAGTTTCTCTGCACAGAATTATACATTTAGCTAAATACATTGTGTGGGGCTTTTTATACCTTCATGTGAAGCATAAGGTTTAATGACTGCCAGAGGTAGGATGGTGGACCAGAAGGGTTAATGCCTGATCTTTGTGCATAAGAAATATTTTAGGACAAAACAGGTCTTGCTATATGAAGCAATGCTTTGTGGATATTTCTCTTATATAACCCCCTTTCACTTGAATTATGATGATGGTCATGTGTCCATTCAGGGCTGTTCTTTATTTCAAGTCTCTTCCACTGGCCTCTGCCCTATGCCTCTAACATACAAGCAACAGTGGATGTCTTGTTTTTTACTGCCATGGAAAATACAGACATAATGGTGCTGCAGATGGACAGAGCAGAATGCATTAAGAGCCACTGGACATCTGGGGAAATTCCAATAGTGGGATGCATTTGGGGAACCAGTGGAATTTATAAAAGAATATTTTTGACCTTTGCTTTATTCTGGCTGCATTCATCCATTCGAGTTTTCCACCCAAAATGGTGGAAACCTCATGAAATGAGCTGCTTTTTGCAAGTTCTGCTACTGAGGGCCAAAATTCTCACTCCTCCTAACTTGATCCGACAAAGACGTGTCTCCAGGTTTGGGATTGAAAAATAAGGTAAACTAACACTAGAGTTGGGTTTAGATCCAGAGCCCCAAGTATACCCATTCTCCATGTACATCAGAACTTGCATAGTTTATTTTACAGCTTCCAATTTGAGTCTGCCATTAATTATAATAAGAACCCTATTAAGGAATGTCATAATAAAAAAAAACTGTCCCCTAATATGTACAGTGACCTGCACATGGACATACAAACAGCATATTCAGGAAATGGATAAAGTGCTATGAAGTTACTTTAGCAAGTGAGCTTTCACAGGCTTTCTTTGTATTCTAAATGGTGTAGAGACCCCATTAACCTCCTGAGTGTTTTTGGAAGGAGTCTGACTCCTTTTCTTTCTTTTTTATTTCTGCTGTAGATCAACAGATGCTCTTTCATAGGTAATGTTGTATATGTGCATATACATACAAGCTTGATGCCAAATTCATCCCAGGTGTAGCACTATGCATGAGAGATAAATATGGCCCTGTAATCTATTGATATGAATAAGAAGAGAACTGTAGTCTCTAAAGAGGCCGGCATGCTGTGGCCTTCTGTGAAGTAGGACAGTGGACTTGATCCTTCTGTATACCAGCATGATCTGGGAGATGCACTAGAATAGCTGACTACTTGGATAGCCATCACTGAGAGGCTGTTGTATTGTATTTGAGCAGTACTAATGCCCCCTAGCAAGGGGTGCTGGTGCACACATGGGAGCACACATCTCTTCTTTCATTACAATCTATCAAGCTTTTATCAATCTCTGCACATAACAGCACTTTGGTAATGTCACCATCAGTAACAGTGAAATGAATCGCTAAGCCATACCACTGACTGACTTTGCCACATACTTTCTCTGCTTCACCTGCATTCCACCTACTCATTCCTCTTCCCTGGATTTTTTCCAAGACTATGGAGCAGCTTGAAAATAAAATCAGTGGGTGTTAGATCAACCTGTCACCAGAAAAATATTTTCTTGTTTTCCTGGATTTGCTCTGACAGAATTCACACTTTCTACATGTACTTCCTGCAAGCATTCCTACCCTATTCTCCACCTGACTGGCATGAAGTAAGTCTTTATGTTTAAAATATTCCTATAAAATAAATATCTTCATTTAATTTAATTCTTCCATGAACATGAAGCCCAGAAATGTGACTCAAAAATGTGCAGTCATCCAGTTGGGGAGCAAAAACAATACCACATGACTTCAGTTACCAATCATACTTGGTTGTCAAGCAACATCCACACTGAATATTTGGGAGAAAATTGCAATGTGTCCATGAAGAGAGACAAATAAATTATTCCTGTGCTTGTTCAGCTTTGCTTGCTAGACAGGAAGCCAGTCATTAGGGGCTGTTAAGATTGCAGGCCTTTGTTCAAAAGCAGTAGGACCTATTTATGTTCATTTCCATCCGCATTGGAATTAAGTGAGCAGCAGAGCTGAAGTGCAGAGAGGCCAGCCCCTTTCAGAATCTATTTTACCACATTTCTGAAACCAAAGAGGATTAAAAAAAAAAGGGCAGCTTAAAAAAAAAAGCCCCGCCTTTCCTATAGGATATTAACCCCATGTCACAGCATTAGAGTCTCCATTTTAATAAAGGACCCTCAGACATTTATCACAAGGAGTTTCTGTAGCAAGTACCTGAAGGATGGCTTGACTTGATCAGTTAGATTGACTTGTCACATAGATAAAAGGAGGGAAAGGATGACACATGGGAGGAGGGGAAAAAAAGGTGAGTGCTGCAAGGTGCCAAAAAGAGGTCAGTGCAGCTGGAGACATGAGTGTGTTACAGCACTTTGGCTCTTTTTCATGCCGTGGCTTAGAGGCTGTGTTAGAGACTAGGCAGAATCTGTGTGAATCATAGGGAGTCAAACTGCTGCTCGCTTTTTATCTTCTGGTTCAAAATCCTTTAGCACCTGGAATCACAAATCCAAATGAGGCCAAGATTGATGAGGAAGAGTGAGCTAGTCAGGTAATCCTGCTTCATCTTTCTCCAGCAGAAAAGCAGGCTCCTGACTGTTCTGTCCCCAGTTCTGTGTAAATTGTTACAAGACCTGGCTGGTGGATTTTTACCTCTGCCTTAGGGCTTTTTGAAACTGCCCGTCTCATCCAGGCTCGTGACTGTAATGGAAAAAGAGGGTTGTGCAGGTTTGACCCTGCATCATCCAGCCCTATATAAAAGAGGACTAACAGCTGATCCTTGTCTATGTGAGCTTCCAGTCAGGGAAGCCTATGCTTACTTCTAAGCATCATTTTAGTCTCCTAGTCCTCAATGAAATTCAGGCATGCAGCTACAGTTCATTAGGTGCTGAAGAGCTGTACTGAGTTAGTTTTGCTTGCTGGCTAAGCAGTAGCTCTGCAGAAAAGGACCTGGGAGTTACAGTGGACAATAAGCTGAACATGAGCCAACAGTGTGCGCTTGTTGAAAAGAAGGCTAACAGCATACTGAGCTGCATTAGTAGGAGTGTTGCCAGAGATCAAGGGAAGTGATTATTCATCTTTATTCGGCATTGGTGAGGCCACATCTGGAATATTATGTCCAGTTTTGGCCCCCCAATTACTGAAGGGATGTGGACAAATTAGAGAGAGTTCAGCAGAGGGCAATGAAAATAGTTAGTGTGCCTGGGGCACACAACTTAGGAGGAGAGGCTGAGGGAACTGGGCTTATTTAGTCTGGAGAAGAGAAGACTGAGGGAGGATTTAAGAGCAACCTTCAACTACCTGAAGGGTAGTTCTAAAAAGGATGGAGCTGGACTGTTCTCAGTGGTGGCAGATGGGAGAACAAGGAACAGGAACAATGATTTTAAGTTGCAGCAAGGGAAATTTAGGTTAGATATTAGGAAAAACTTTCTCACTCGGAGGGTCGTAAAGCACCGGAACAGGTTACCCAGAGAGGTGGTGGAATCTCAATCCTTGGAGGTTTTCAAGACCTGGCTAGACAAAGCCTTGGGTGGGATGATCTAGGTGGGGATGGCTTTGAGCAGGGGGTTGCACAAGATGACCTCCTAGGGTCCCTTCTAACTCTAATTTTCTATGATTCTATAAATCAAGGCAACAAAACTTGAGCCTTGCCCATTGCTGACATTAGTAAGACCGCATCAATAGTGAGGTCTGAGTCCTAATTTTTCAGGCAGGGACACGGCTCTTCTGTTGAGGAAATGAAATTGACCCTTCACACTGGCTTAGGGCTGTGGCCTGATATGGCTTCTGGCCTGGTCAATGAAGGTTTACAGCTAGCCCAATGGTTCTGGCTGATTTCTAACATTGTGAATACATTTCTAGCCAGGGTCATTAACATCCAGTGCCACTTTTTTCTGGCACAAACCCTAATGAGGCAATGTGGTTGCCTGTGATAATACCACACTGGATTCAGCATGCCAGAGAGGTCACTTCCAACCTTTTGTTCTGATATGGAAGTCTTAACTGGCTGTCTATGTACCCTTTAATGATGAAGATTTGGTTTTTATGTGTTGCTGTTTGGTACAGATGCATAATGGGTGCTTGTGGGGGGCGGAACTAAAGATAGCGGGGTTGATTGCATCAGTGGTGTGAATCAGAAGTAGTAACACCAATGTGCATAGGACCAGAAGTGAATTATTTAGTGATTCCTTTTTACACTAGAATTGCATTCACCCCTCTCCCCTCAGGTTTTAGAGAAAAAGTTAAACAGAGCTTTCTTCCACTGAGGCTTGTAAATAGCAAGGAAATGAAGCAGCAGAAAAATGCAGCTTTGAAAAAGTCCACAGGGTGATTGATTAATAATGTAGCAGTATTTTATCCCCAAGGAATGGCTCTGTCTTCACTGGAGATCCAGGTGAGGTGCCTTTTGACATTAATTACAGGCCATGTTGCTGTGATGTTCTATTTATGGGATGAACATTCTTAACTGTACCAGTGATCTTTGGCGCATTTGAGAGAGAAAAACTATTAAGCCACAGATAAGCACTGGTTACTGCTGCTCAAAATGAAGTCTTTTATCTAAAAATAGGCACTGCAGTAGAGCAGATAAGGAATAGTAAAAAAAAAATGGAAACTGCCAGTGACAATGCATCAACTTGTTCATACACAGATCAATAATATAGTCAACTTCTAGCTGCACGTATCCCTGACACATCCAGGGTAGCTGGTGGTAGGTGCTGCATGTTATAGTCGGACCACTTGCTAGAAACACTTTGCTGACTCCTCTTTCTCTCCTGTGCTCTGACCGACTTGTTCTTTGCAGCAGGAGCTCAGTACTATTTGTCCATTTTAAACCATGTTTTCTGAATACCCTGCATCTGCAAGTCACCAACAAGGGCTTATTATGGCTAAGCTTATAATGCTGGCTTGCCTCCTCTGCCACACTCAGAGATTTATCAGTAGGCTCATGCAGAAGATTGGCCTGCTGCTCATGGTCATATCTCCCTCTAGTGGCTGAGCCCAGGAACTATAACAGCCTACTACAGCAAAGCTTGCTTAATTCACTTCCGGAAAAATTGTCTGTTGTCCCAATTCCCTGGTACAGTGCTCTCCGCAGCCAGTGATCAACTCCTGATAAGTGGTCACTGCTGGATAACACACCATCCTTCATTCCCCTGGGGGTGGTGAATTAGCCAGAGTCTGGAGTGTTTCCTTAAGCATGAAGGTAACTGTTTTGTGTCTCTGGTCTAGGTGGCAGAGCCTGTCCCTGTGAAAACAGTGATGCGTATAAGTGGGCCCATAATATGTACATGCACAGTACCTGACTCTCTCCTTGGCCCTTTAGTTTCACTGTGTTTTCATTACAGCATGACTCAGAGTGGAATACGAGGGAAGGCTGTAGCTTCATCACCCTGCGGGTACAATGACCAGTGGCCTGGATCTCCTTTTTACCTCTGTCTGACCTCTTGGCTACACACCCAGTACATGTGTGTTACATTTGCCTGGGACCATTTGATTTTCTTCCTGTGGAGATGCACGTCCTCAGGGATGGGGGCATGTGACCCCCACTTTAGCCTGACCCTGTATGCGAGACCCGGCCTGTCTCTGCTGGTCACAGGCACTGACTTTGCACATTCAGTTGTGCATCCTGTGCTGGTCAGACTGTGCGGACCAGCACAGTGTTTTCTACAGAGCATAGTGTGTTTTCCCTGGGCTTATCTTATGCTCATTGGACTCTGGAACTGAACCAACTCGAGCCAGACCTAAACATGGTCCTTTGCAACTCCTGCTGTACTGGCTAGGATCATTTGGCTTCTGGGTTTGGATTCCTTCCAGTATAAATGTCAGGTCAAAGATTTTAATTAGAACTGGAGATTCCATTGAGTCCAGTCCTGTGTATTCACAGACAGACTTGAACAGAAGAAATCCCCAGGATCGCCCTTCCAACCCTTCTGCACCACTGCAGGACACAGTATCCAGAATACTCAGAACCACCCCAAACCTGCCATAGGAAAAGCACTGCCAATGACCTGCCTCTGAAATGATGTGGAAGCAGCTGATTGATACCAGTATACTCCAGAAGATCCCAGAAAAATTATTGGTCTCCTGCTGAGGAGAGAATCAGGCATCCAGAATGTACATGGCCTCTGCCCCATCCTTTCCTTAAGCTGCCTCTTTACCTGTCTCAAATACACACACTGTCCATATCAAATGTTCAGCTGGTCACTATTAATGCACAGCATGCTGCCTAGATCACAGGCAATAATTTGTATTGTTCACAAGGAGTAATGTGGATGAATGTTTCAGGCACTTGCTTAGAAATAGTAATGACAGCTGTACCTCACTGCTCTCCTCTCCTAGTTTGTCTTAGAGCTGAGGAAAGTCTCTGGAAGTGGGCCTGGCTTCTTGCTGTGTGAATGGAACAGACCACAGGTTCTAATATGTTCCCACCCACATACTCCGCTCCATCTGTGCACTTGGAGTTGTAGCTTATTTCACAGACCGTAGAGAAAGCAATAGTTCTATGTATTTATTTTTATGGGCTCATTTATGGGCTGTTCATGCTGGCAGGAAAAGGCAGAGTGCAGAAAAGCTACCTATCCATGGCCATAAATTTAATAAGAATTGAGCGGCAAGCATTATTCTTGGGTAGAATTATACTAGCTCCCTGTCCCTTTCTGCTGTGCCAGTTTCTTTTATGGATGTGGAGTTCAGAGAGATGAGTGCTCAGTCACATCAAGGAGAGAGTGAAATATTTCAAAGAAGAATGGGCTGGCTTGGTTTTATATTCAGATTTCTCAAGGTGAATCATACCACCTGAGTCTGTGATCTCTCAAACTAGGCAGGGTTAGGTCTCTACCTGAAAGACAGACCTTCAGAGAAATCCCTGAAAATTCAAGTGCTGCTATTTATTCCTCTGGAACAACACCCAAGCAAAGTATTAAGAGGTGTTCTGCCACCGGTGTGCTGACTTCCAGATGAGATGTAAGATGGAGGTCCCTTCCACTGACAATACAGATCTTTTGGCAGTTCATACAGGAGTTAGCTCATGAATCCTGGGTATTCATGTTCAAATTCCTACCTCCCATTTTCTTGATTCAGTGGGTAGGTCTACACTGCAGTCAAGGTATAACTGCAGCTTGCATAGACATACCCAACCTGGATGCACCTGAGCTAGCCTCAGTTCAGGGACTAGAAGCAGGGTAGCCACATCCACATGGAGCTCAGCATAGGCTAACTGCCTAGGCATTAACCCAGTTACTCACCTCGGTTTTGCAGTCTGCAGTAAAGTCTATGCTATAACTACAGTGCTGGCAGTACTGGAGGTAGCTATTTAAAGGAACTTTGGGTATGACTATGGGAAGTGCAGTGTGGATATATTCTGAGTCACTTCCTTGGAAACTTCACATGGAGTTGCTAGTGCTGGCCCTCCATTTGCAAAAAGTTGTACTGGATATTCTTCATCAAGCTTTTGCTTCTTTGTACTCCTCAGTACTTTCTCCAGATAATGTTCCTGTGGTGTAACAGCTGCTGGAGTTTGTAGTTTTGTAGATCTATCCCTTTCCAAAAATAAAAGTGGCAGGAAAAGTCAATTGATTGGTGCTAGGATTGCACCCAGCATGAGTGAAAAATGTTATATTCAATGCCAGGGAGTGAAGTCTTAGGAGTTTTTTCACAGGCCTGATGCAAGTGAGAAGGGCCCTTCTTGGCACTAGTGTGATTATGACTCAGAATTTGACACCAGCATGGCACCTGTGACAGAGCAGTGTAAATGGTGGTTCAGGCTGTCTTCATAAGAGCTCTGGCCATTTTTTTTACAGACCCACTTAATTCTTATCTGCTTACCAGCTTCTACCACTGTTGCTACCTCAGAAGCTGCCTTAGTGGTGAATACCAGCTGATCAGTGAAAAGAGAGCCAACGGAGCCAGGTTTGAGTAACTCGTCCTGGAATAGGGTGAAAGGATTCTTGTTGTAATGCTACCTGAGCTCAGATGGCTTTGATTGTCTGGTTACTGTAACTTAGGTACCTGTCTGAAATCAAAAGCAGAAACTCAGTCTTCTATAGTCCAATCAAATGATGCTAGTAAATAATAATTCATCCTCCTATTTCTTCGTGGAAAACTTCTGGGGAAGTCTTATTTGTGGAATGCTCATCCCTGGTACATTTTGAGGGCTACAGCATGAATAGCAATGTGCTGCCACAGTCCTCCAGTCAAGCTAGAGCCATTTCAAGGGGTCTGGGATCACCAGTCTGCCAACAAAGGAATGTCTCCCTTCCATTTCCCTGTGACTTCTATTCGCCATTGACCAAGGGAAAAAAATTATATGGTGCTATGATAATTGGTATCAGCTGAGGATCCACCTTGACACCTTTTTCCAGCTATGAAAGTTAGGTGCCTACATCTATTTTTAAATAAAATTAATTAGATTCCCCTACCTGAGATTGGTAACAACCATATTTCCCATTGAAATCAGTGCAATTCAGCATTCCTGAAAATCAGGCTGTCACTTTTGATGCCTAAGTATGAACATGTTTTCCAAAGGCAAATAACTGTGTACAACCAGAGAATTTGGGCCTTAATGTTCACTCTTGTAAATGGGGCTTCCGAGTTATTTGTTTTGTGCTAACAAAATACCTGTCACCTTTTGGTTCCTCTGACTCTGTTCAGCTCATTTGGGATGACAGCAGTCCAGGAAGTCCTCAGAATAACAAAGCAGCATGGGGGAACCTCAAAAATCCCCCATGCAAAGCCAGAATCTTGGACCAACAGCTTCACACACAGAACAGGTGTGATGATATCCCTCCTTTGTTGAATGAATTTACTTGATCTATGTTAACAAAGTGTGCACTCCAAAATTTAAGTGGACATTCATCTTTTCGTTTCCCAAATCTATAGTTTGTTTCTAAAATTGCTAACCAAATGAGTCAGCTTCTGTAACATTTGTCCCTCTTGAGTTACCATCCCTGGAAAATATAAGGCCTTAGCCCTTTATCCTAAGGTTTAATGTTGCCGCCTGTGCACTGTGAAAAGGTCTATGAAGGGCTTCCCTGCCCAAGCAGGGCACTTCCTGATTTTGCATGGGAATAATCCATCCCATTATTTGTTTGCTTGAGGAAATGTTCTTATCTTGGGGGGGAGGGGGGTTATGTGTGTAGATAGAATAGAGAGAAAGAGACATTTTCATAGAAGGATTCTTGTTGTATGTTAATACAGTATGTGTACATACAGATCAGGTATCGGTGCATGTGAGTAGCCACTGAGGCATTCGCTGGCCAATAGTGCTTGCAAATACTCGAGTCAAACATAGTGTATGCTCACACAAATTAGACAGGAGGTAAAAATGCTGCAAGCACTCAGCCCTGACCATCTGCCTACAGATTATGAGCCAACGTATGACAATAAGGAGAGCTGTCAAGACGCATATCTATAATAATGCCTATATAACATCTATCCATATAGATAATGCAATTGTGTGTGTATATATAATGTAATTGTATAGGTTCCTAAGATATGGGGTGTTATATCTACATAGAGAAAGAGCCCTCTTGGTTGTATCTCTTATGGCTAAAGAACAGTATAGCATAGGCTGCATGATGAACATGTGCTCTGATAAAAGGCAAGAGGGAAAACCAGTAAATTGCTTAGCTGGAATAAAAAGGGTGCATAAAGTTCCTCCTTCAAATAAAATAAGATGCATTCCCTTGAATCTGTGCAGCTTTTTCCTTTAGAAATTGTTTAATTGTTTTCAAATGAGGCACAGAAATTATAAACTAATCCAAAGTCCCACAGTGAGCCAGTGGGAACACAAGACTCCTTACTCCCGTTCACCTACCTTACACGTGGGATAAAGGGTGTGTGGGGGGGAGGGCTGATTATAACACAGAAATTAAGAAGTACAGTAATCTGACTGGTAAAACAGGATAAGCAGGTGCATTTTATATAGACATATATGCACACACACACACGTATGTATACTTATTACATTACACACACAAAAGGTTTTTTGTTTGTTGTGGGGGTTATTGGGGAGGGGTTCCCCCCTTTTAATTTAATCTAAATTGGTTGTCTTTACCTCCTCCTTGGTAAAATTGAAAAATGATTTCTAGAAAGATATTTTAAGAATGTGCCTCAGGGTTGATAGCACCTCTATTAAGATTTCTTCCCATAGTGTCTTTCTACGGCTATAATTGTAAGCCCCCGAGGAACCGGATTTTCAGGTAACCAGCTGGGGTCAATACTTAGTCTGTGTCAGTAGGTGGCACTGCTGCTGTGCCATAAAGGCTTAGAGGTAGCAGTTGCAGTTATAGGTCAAGCGCACATCAGCTTGTTTCTAATTTTTGTTTATACAGGTGTAAATGGGGAGGTTTCACTGGCATCAGTAGCTACTCCAGCGAATGGAAGCCAGAACCAGGCTCTGTGAGCTGTTGCTGTGATCACGGGTTTAGTACAAGCAAAGTGCAGCTGCTACTGCAGTAAAATACATGAGCTTTACTCAATAATGAACAGGAACTGCAGGCAGGGTTGCAGTGCAGACAGGCCGGGCATTTAGAGTGCGGAGGTCCGTTCTGTTGGGGATTCTCCCACAAGAAAATCACAGCACAAACTGCACCAAGCCCAGAGATGGCTGCATCTGGTTTCTAGCCACTAAGCTCACAGACCCCATCCCACACCTTAAAAGACTGTTAAACACCATTTTACTGAAGAATGCCCATTCTGGGGTCCCAGTTCTGGATGCCCCGACCAGCATCACGGAAAAAGTGGGGCCACATAAATCTGGCAGAAGCCACCAGAAGCCATACAGATGTGTACATGCTCTGGTGGTTTCTCTCCGGTGGCTGCTGTCCACTACTGTCTGCTATCAGCACTTCTCGTCTTGGGTAGACAAGGCCAGAGCCTCTCAGGTGGAAAGTGCTTTGGAAGTACAACGCATACTTTTATCAACAGATCCAAAGTTTCCTAGCTGGATTTGCCAGGCTCTAACCATTGCTGGTTCAGATGAGCTTAAAGTCCTGTTGTAGATGGATTGTACCAAACACCTCCAACCACATGATGGGTGCAGTTACTTCAGCAAGAGATGAAAGTACTTGTCACTTTGTAAAATTGGGCCTGTATTTAGCTTTGAATGAAGGGGTGCTTATGATCTCTGGATTTTTCGGAAGACCAACATGAACATATATAATGTACAATGCACTTCTAATCATGGCTGATTCTGCCTATAGAAGCAAGGGAATGAGGCCAGTGGACCATAGAGGGATTGTTCAGTTTGCCTAGAGCAGCAGAAAGCCCTGAGCGGGAGCTGACTGGCATGGGTTGTTCTGTGCACAAATCACATGCTCTCTACAGAGATAAATCAGGATGATTTGCTTTTCTCTGCATAATCCCCAGGTGACAGTGGCAGAAGCTTGGGATTCCCTCTGGAATTCCAGACCAAGCTCCCAGCCCAGATCCTAAAGAGACTCTCTTTCTTCTCTATCTCTTTTTTTTCTGTTGAGGCAGTTTATATGTGTTAATTGAACCCAGGGACTTACCTCTGCATTGCTTCTTCATGCAAAAACAGATCAAAATTACCCATGGATTTGCTTTGCATTAACTATAGTGTGAGGAAGAAAATGTTGGATTGACAGGCCTGGACCCATGCTGTGTCATTTTCATGTTACAGTCCCACGTCCCACCCCTGCATTTACACAGAGAATGGAATAGGCTGTCAGAAGTAATGCTGTTGGTGTAATTACTCCAAGGTATTAGTACTCACGTGTATATACAAAACACACCTAATGAAGATGGGTGAGCACAGAAAGGTGAGGTGACAGGCTGAAGGTCTCACAGCAATTTAGTGGCAGAGCCTGGTATGAAAGCCAGGTCCTTGGTCTACCAGCTTGGGTGCTTAAGCCTGCTCTACCCTAGAGGTTGGTCGGTTAATACATTTACAGATTTTAAACCCAGGGGGACCTTCCTGTGTTATGAGGACAGAGAAACCACCTGCCAGACTCTGGGTGTCTCAGCTTGATATGCCTTGAGAAGCTGCTCTGCTGCATATTTTACTGACTTCAAGTGGAGTGGAGGGTGCTTAGCACCTACAGTCTAGAGTTGGGCATGTAATAATAAAACAAAGCGCACCAGATTAAAGGCTGCCCGTGCTGAAAGCTTAGAACACAAGAGTCACGCAGCAAGGCAGGGCCTGACTCGGGAGTGGAACCCAGGGCTGTCCTGGCCACATGACCATCATCCCTCCTTATGGACTGGCTGGAGGAGCTGATATAATCCCAACTAATTCTTGATCTCCATGGAAATGTCTCAAGGCTGAGATCACTGTTGCTATAAATAGCCTCTTGGATTTTTTTTGTTGCTGTCACATAAAATATTAATTTACAGTTGGATTCTTGGCTTCCCCGCGCACTGTCATCAGAGGTGTTTCTATTGGTGGGACACTTCTTGTGAAGGTGTTGTCATACTATTAGAGAAATAAGCTGTAGCTACTTGGAATAGCTGCAGTAATAAAACTGGAGGTGGAAGGGGTGGGTGCATGAAACTGTCCGGCAGATTCTGCTCTCAGCAAGATATTGCACTTATGTCTTTTTTTTTAATAGCTCAAATTGCTAAAACCTTTTTGGAAACATCCCTCTTAACTTATGGCAATGAAAATACTGCAGGAGTTGTTAGCAAAGGTCTGCCTCTGGCAATGTCAGATGACATGATAACTCTACTGCACACACAGAGTTCAGATGCAGATGACACATTCATGAAGAAACGCTGCCAAGTCACTGCTCATTTGTTTTCATTTTTTTAAGTATTATTGCTGCTGTTATTACTTTCTGTTACCTAGATACTGGAAAACTTACAATCCTGGCTCAGACCCAGAAGGGTAAATTAGGTATCTTAGCAGGAGGTAAGTAGAATTTAGGGGCTGACGTCATTAAAAAGAAGAGTCTGAATAAGGCAGTTCCAATAGATGCAAAATTCCCTTGGCAGCTATATCATTCAGAACCTAAATTTTGACCTCAAAAAGTTCACAGGCATCTAAGCGTGAGCTTCTGAGCATGTACAGAAGCATCCTACTCTCACAGCTACAAAGCATTTAACCACAGCCTAAACTGCTGTGATCCAGAAGAGAAGTAAAGTGGTGTCCAGACTCTGTGTAACTCTCCAAGAGCCCCAATCCTTTAGGCATGCTCAAAGCTCACCCAATAGCAATGAGTTCAGTATAAACTACAGTGCCCATGACCAGTCTCCCCAAAAAGACCAAACCAAAGGCAGCCTAATGGTTAGGGCATTCAGTTGGGAGGATGGAGCCTGGTTCCTTGCTCTTGGTATTGAGTCTAGTTTTCAGGCAAAAAGGCTGTTTTATGCATTTTACACTGGCCTCCCTCTCCTTCTTCATTTGGGATTGGGAGGTTATGGTCCCAAACCTCTTGGTTCCATGAATCTTGCATTCTTGACTGCCCCAGGTACATCCACACTTCTCAATTATAGTGCCAGGTGGTGCTGTAATGAGGCAGGCTGTGCCAGCTCTGCACATGCTACGTCTTGAACTGGAAGTGGCATAGCTGCCTTTGTGTGGGGCTGTGTGACTGCTGGTAAGCTCTGCCTCTTGGGGAAGTGGAGGTCACTGGCAGGCATGCAGATCTGCATGAAGGTGGCTCTGGTTTGGCAGGTGTTATGTGCAGTGTGGACATGGCATGTCTTGGTACAGGACCGCCTAGCACCATAACCAAGCAGTTCAGACTAGTACTGCTACCCAAAGTGGGCCAGCTTCTCAGGGAAGGTGCCCCACTCAGCCTGTTCTATAGCAGTGGGAGGATGATGTGGGTTTGAAACCCTGGAGACAGAGGGCAGCCCAAACCCCAAGTTTCCCAGTCTCTTGGTAAGTAGTCTGACTAGGAGCCTTTTGTACAAAAGACCACTGAGCACCTACTCTCAGAGGAGAACTGAGTGGTCTGGAGCCTGAGTGGCTGAGCTAACATCCAGCCCTGAGTTGAGTATTTGCATTTGAGAGAGGGGCAGGAACCTATTTGGATCAAGCTCTCTTCCCTGCTGGGATATGGCCCCTTCATTTTTGAACACTGATCTTTACCCTTTTTTTATTTGTTTTTAATGGGTCACAGACAACTTCGCTTAGCTCCTTTCCAGTCTCTGTGCCATATCATGCTCTCACCAAAGAAGCCTCGATGTGGTTTATGCAGAATGTTTCTTTTCAAAGTGCAGAGTTGAGAATGCATGCATGGGCATTCAAAACTTCATCGTCTGAGTGACATTTTACTACCACAGATCTCACTCTCTGAAACCACGTTCTCAGGCTGCTGCCAGTGGATGACTCCATCTCTGTTTCCTCTCCTTCTGCCCCTGAAATCATTTATCTGTTACCTGTGCACCAGGCCAGCTGTAATGGCTGTCTTAACTAAAGTTGAAATCTAAAAGAAAAAGCATTTCTAATGACAGTCACAGGGAAAAAGTAACTACATCAAGCATGTAAATGTCTGTGCTGGAAGCCACTTGCTAACATAATCAATTTCCAAATGCTGACAACTTGTGCTGCTTGACCACATGCAACACGTTGCTTTTGATGTCTGATCCAGACTGCTCTCATGGTGGACTAAAGGCCTTGTACAAGGTCACAAGATATGGCTGCTTCAGTGAAAACAAACTCACTTTGCCAAATGCTCTTAGAATTTGCGTCCCCTTGATTTAGGCATATCATGCTGATAAGCTTCCTCTGATGTTTGCGTAAGATGTTTCTATTCAGCCACATTTTCATTTCTGCAAAACAACATGCTATCCTGACTTCGGTGTCAGGAAGGTTCTAGCAATGCTTGGGGAAAGACCACCTTTGGGAGATAAAAAAGAGCTGTTTTCAGCATTGTTCCGCTTTAGGAATTGCAGGATTAATGGACAGCTGTTGGACTTGATGATAGCCACTATTTGAAAATTTTCTTCTGAGGCTCTCCTGGATCTGATCCACTTCTCGCTGAATACAGCAGAAGTCTTTCTATTGCCTGGAGGGAGGGGGGAAGATAGGCTGGCTCTGCAGAATGTGGTTTATTTTATAGCAACTGTCCTTTCTCAAGTGACAAAACAAGGGAAGTTGGTGCAAGTTAACACACCACTCTTCTGCAGTGCCGTGATCACTCACTTGGTGAATTCTGTTAGTTGCTGCAGTTGGGTAGTGTTGATGAGTTAGTGGGCTATATCCCTTGAGGTGCATATTCCCTCATGCACTGGGCTAGTGGGTGGCAATAAAGCAACCTGTGTAGACAGACCATCCACCAAGGCATCATAGTTAAAAGTGTCACTTAATCCTTTAAAGGGACACTGTCAGCCTAAACATCATAGGAGATACCCTGGCCCCATGGAAGTCACTGAGACAATGACTGTTAACTTCTACCCAGCCACATATGGTTAAAGCAGTATTCCTTACCTGTTATAAATGGAAACTTAGTAAGAGGAAATAGAGGGCTTTAACAATCTCCTTCCCATTTTGTATTACATTCAGTTTGGTCAGTGACACAAGCTAACTGCGTTTCCTCTTCTTTCTGCTTCATGTCTTTACCTGGCTTTAATGCACTAGCCCAAGGCTGCCAGGTTTGCACTGCAAGCACTCCAGGTGGTGGTTTACAGCCAAACAAAAGCTGCTTCTAATTTGAAAGAGAAATCCGGCAAATTTGCAACTTGGTTGCAAATATGAGAGAGCTCTGTTGGTCTTTACCTTCGTAATATTGAACCTGATCTTCAAAGCAGGCCATGGGTAGGACTCGAGCTACCTCAGTGATTGCATCACTGTCCACCATCCACCAAAGCAGCTGGGTCTGTGACAAAGCAGCTGTGATTACACAGCAAAGCCTTCCCCCTTGATAAAGACAGCGTGATTTGGATAAATAGGGTAAAATGTCAAACAAAACAAGACCTATAAACCTATGATCTGAGAGTGGCTCTGTGATGCCCTCTTAGAGGCTGCCTGTGCAGAGCCAATATTGGCTGCTATAGAAAAATCAAAGGTTGAGGTGGGAAGGGGAGTGCCCAAGATAGCCACCAGGGCAGGAAATCCTGGATTCAGACCTGAGGGTAGTGACATGAAGACATGGGTCATCTGCCTCCAGCAGGCCCTTCTACAATTGTCATGGCCCTTTGCACATAAAGTGAATCTGGGAGTTTCCCTCATGGATTCTCCTTCCCGCTCCTAGCCATCTACTTACATTTTTCCCATATGCAAGGCAGGCCTAAATGAACATCCCTCCAGTAATATTACACTTTTCTATTGGCCTGCAGTTAACACCTCGATTTGTTGGAGGAGCTCTTAATTTGTGGGGCAATTTTTTTGTTAACGTCAAGTTTGATTTCCCTTTGGAATCAGCCTGTGGGAGAGGGTTAGGGATACTCTGGTTTTTGTCTTCAGGCAGAATGGGTCACTTTTGTCAGGTGTCACAGGCTGCTGAGTTAGCACATTTGTAACTATTCAAAAGTTTAATAACAACAAAGATTAAATTTAAACAAACATTTGAAAAAACAGCTGACAGACTGCAGCAGCACTTTTGGGAGTCCTGAAGAAGGCTGGCATTTCTCTGTGGAGACACTATACACCTATATAGCACCAAGGACAGCAGGGCATGACTGGTACCACAACATAAATATGAATTAAATATATGCTTCATATTCAACTATATTGATGCTCACTGGCCATGTCTACATGACACGCTTACTACACAGTAGCTCATTACTACTGTGTAGCACCTCATTACTACTGCACAGTAGCATTGCAGGGCATGAACTGAGCCATGAAGCTGCTGCACAGCAGTAATGAGCTATTGTACAGTCAGCATCACTACGAAGCTGTGCCAGGATGCTACTGCGCAGTAATGCCAGCTACTGCAGCATTACATCTGGGCTGCATGTGGAGCCAGGCTTAGCTAGAGACAGCACAGAACACAGGGGGGCTGGGTAGGGTGTAGAGCGCCCCCCCACCACTACCACTGTCCCTGGGTGGGCCCAAGTCCGTGCAGAGCCCAGCTGAGAGGGCAGGTCTGGAGTCCCCTCCCTCCCCCTGCCTGGACAGCTGCAGACTGGCAGCAATCAGCAAGGAGGGGAGGATGAGTTCCTGAGTATGGAAGGGAAGAGAGGAGATTCTTACTTGCTTTGAGGACTTATAAAGAAGTCTCCAGCTGCTCTTCCACAGCCAGCAGTGGCATGGGTGAGTGGAAGGGGGTCCATCCATAGCACTGCGCCCCTCCTGGATCCACCTTTGGTGTTGGCATTCTGAAGCTCCAGTGCTACGGGAGACTTGTCGGTGGTTTGACATTGGCACACAGCTGTGCTACCATTGTGGCAGGAGCGGTTAATCAGATACAACCCTAATTTGGGAATGTGCTGAAAACATTAAGCCTTTCTTTTCCACTTTAAATACAGAGCCCACTTCCATTGTAAACGCTTTTCACACTTGCAGTCAACTCCCAGAGGTGTGATTCCATCCAGCAGGGGGCAGTGGAGGACATGGCCAGAGCAGTCACCAGCCAGATGCATGCAAAAATGGGAACAGGGACAAAACCCCCAAAGCTGAGAGGCTCCCTAAAGATGGGCTCTGTCCTCAGAAGTCCACAGGGAGGAAGGACTCAGGAGATTCCTTTTGCTTTGAAAACATTTTAAGAGAAGCTACAGGGCAAAGTTACAGGGGTGAGGCTGCATCCTGTGCCATGGATAATGCCAGGTGTTTGAGACCTGGCCTTGCTGTCTAGTGCACAAGCACAGCTCAAGACCGATGCAGAAATAGTCAGGTATCCACCGATTGTGGGAGAAAGCAGCCTGGCATGGGCTCTTTGCACGATCTGCCAGTCACTGATTTGCAAGCCAGGGGGAAGGCAGGTCAGGGAATGGAAAACAAGAGCAACAAGCAGAAAAGAGAGGCTCTTTCTAAACAAAAGCCAAGGCAAGATGACATAAACCAAACAAAATCTTGCCCAGCCCATGGGTTAGCCCACTCCTTAGAAACCCATTAGTGCTCCCACCACTCTGTGACTGTTCCTCTGCCAGGAGAGGGAATGGGAAGGTGGAGTTAAACTCCTCTGTACCCTGGACAAGCTAATGCCTCTGCCCTCTGCCCCACTTCCTTTTCCAGACCATTTTAATTAATAATCCTAGGTGTCTCCAGCATAGAGAGATCATTGTGAAGTTTGAAGTTATTATTTTAATCTGATAGGAGTCTGATACTACCATAGATGTTCAAGCAAAGAAAGAGTAACAATTTAGACTTGACATATAGTAAAGCATAAATAACTTCAGGTGAGTGGGCTGGGAGGCCTGCTTTAGCACTGGCACGTGTGCTTTCAGTTACTGAAGTGCAGAACAGAAAAGGGAGGTACTTGTTTAAAGCAAAATAAATGTATCAGAGGGCATGTACCCAGCATGTTTTAAGTAGCTGTAATGCCTCTCCAATTGCATGCCTACTGCCATCAGTGGGAACATGGTGCACTGTTGTGCTTAACAATTAGCGGTCTAGTACCACAGGACCCTGGGATGTACACAGGTCCTTAAGAACATTTATGTAATATCTTCCACTATGATTAACCAACAAGCTCTTGAGGGCCAATAGAGGGTGACATCTCAGACTGTGAAAACTTGTGTGCTTAAAAGATGTGGCTGAGTTAAAAACTGTAGTTGGAAAAACACCCAAGAGCTGAATAAACATCCTTCCTTAAGCTGTATTTTGCCACCAACTCCATGTCTTTGCTTTTTGTACTTGGACAGTTAAAACAGTTGAGAAATGCCCAGGGGAAGGTTTGAATCCCCAAAAAAATCATTTTCCATGAAGTTTTAATGGCCTCAACAGAGTATTTCTGGTATTCTTCTGTGCTGTAAAAGGCCTGCTCACTAAAACATGAGGGTTTGGCTTATGTCATAAGGAGAGGAAGGGCATGTTGCATTGCACTGCCATCTGTATTGATTTGGAATGCAAATATTTCCCCAGACGGCTCTTGGCACCACGGGGCTGCCCATCACAGAGGGCTGGCCTGGCAGGCCCCAGTTGTTCAAAGGGACACGTAGTCCTGTTGAAGTCACATGGAGGTAACCATCCTTATCTGAAGAGTATTTGCCACCTGGAATAACAGGCTACGACGCTACAGGTGACTCCATGTTGGAACTAGACTCCTCCCCAGGGACCACAGTAGCACAGGAGAGGGAGGGGTGGGTCTGGGATCCCCTGCTATAGTGGAGTCCTGGATAAAGATGCGCAGTCAGAGAGAGCTGTTATTCTTATTTCTATCCATGTTTGGGATGTATGTGGCTCCATCTCCTTCCCCCCCACCCCCGCAAGCCCCAGCCCCAGCACCCAGACACCGTTGCAGCCAGGGATACAACTAGAACAAGGGTCAGCAACCCCTGGCACAGGTGCCACAGCGTGGCATGCAAAGGCATTTTGCTTGGTACATGCACCTCAGGGTGGATGGCAAGGAAGGGGCCAGGGCTTCACTGCCACAACAAGTATCAGGCCCCTCACGGCTCCCCAGTCCTCTGCCCCTGGCATGCCAACATCTTACAAGTCAAGGTTGCTAGTGTTTCTGGCAGTCTGCCCAAAAACACTGCTGACCCCTGAGCTAAAGGATGTGCCTAAGAGCGGCCCTAAGGTGCTTTGGTGCGTAGCTGCTGATGGCACCAAGCCCCTTTCTGCCTGCCCTGGCCGTGCCCACCTGCGGCATGGGGCATCCAAGGAGGTGGCTGGGGCAAGGGACAGCTCAGGCCCCTCTGCTTTGGCCAGTCTATAAGATGCATCTCTACCTTCTACTCTGTGTGTGTGTGTGTGTGTGTGTGTGCGCGCGTGCGCACGTGCACATGCACACATGTGGAGGGGTGTGGGTGTGTGTGCAGGGCTCTGTGTGTGGAGGGGTGTGTGCATGTGGAGGGCTCTCTGTGTGTGCAGGGCTGTGTGTGCATGTGTGCGTGGAAGCTTGTGAGTGTGTAGAGGGCTCTCTGTGTGTACAGAGCAGTGTGTGTGTGTGCATGCATACAGCTCTCCATGTGTACGGAGCTGTGTGTGTGTGTGCATGTGCAGGGCTCTGTGTGTGTGTGTATGTGTGTGTGTGGAGGCGGTGTGCATGTGGCAGGCTCTCCATGTGTGCAGGGTTGTGTGTGTGTGTGTGTGGAGGTGATGTGCATGCGGAGGGCTCTCACTGTGTGCAGGGCTGTGTGTGCAGGGCAATGTGTGTGGGGGGGTAAAGTGTGTGTGTGTGTGCAGAGGGCTCTCCATCTGTGCAGGGCCGTGGGGGGGGGCGTGCGTGCGGCGAGCCGATGTGTGCAGGGCTCTGTGTGTGTGTGTGGAGGCGGTGTGCGTGTGGCGGGCTGTCCCTGTGTGCAGGGCTGTGCGTGCGCGTGTGTGGAGGGGTGTGCGTGCGGCGGGCTGTGCGTGTGTGCAGGGCCATGTGTGTGTGTGTGTGTGTGTGTGTAGGGGTAGGGATGTGTGTGTGTGTGTGTGCGTGTGTGTGTGGAGGGGTGTGCGTGTGGCGGGCTGTCCATGTGTGCAGGGCTCTGTGTATGTGTGTGTGTGTGTGTGTGTGTGCGCGCGCGCGTGTGTAGGGGCGTGCATGCAGCGGGCTGTCTGTGTGTGCAGGGATGTGTGTGTGTGTGTGTGCGTGTGTGTGTGGAGGGTGTGCATGCAGCGGGCTGTCCATGTGTGCAGGGCTCTGTGTGTGTGTGTGTGTGTGTGTGTGTGTGCGCGCGCGCGTGTGTAGGGGCGTGCATGCAGCGGGCTGTCTGTGTGTGCAGGGATGTGTGTGTGTGTGTGTGCGTGTGTGTGTGGAGGGTGTGCATGCAGCGGGCTGTCCATGTGTGCAGGGCTCTGTGTGTGTGTGTGTGTGTGTGTGTGTGTGCGCGCGCGCGTGTGTAGGGGCGTGCATGCAGCGGGCTGTCTGTGTGTGCAGGGATGTGTGTGTGTGTGTGTGCGTGTGTGTGTGGAGGGTGTGCATGCAGCGGGCTGTCCATGTGTGCAGGGCTCTGTGTGTGTGTGTGTGTGTGTGTGTGTGTGCGCGCGCGCGTGTGTAGGGGCGTGCATGCAGCGGGCTGTCTGTGTGTGCAGGGATGTGTGTGTGTGTGTGTGCGTGTGTGTGTGGAGGGTGTGCATGCAGCGGGCTGTCCATGTGTGCAGGGCTCTGTGTGTGTGTGTGTGTGTGTGTGTGTGTGCGCGCGCGCGTGTGTAGGGGCGTGCATGCAGCGGGCTGTCTGTGTGTGCACCACCTGGTGCAGCGGGGCCATCTTCGGCATCCAGAACTCCTTCGGCATCCTCTACGTTATGCTGCAGGGGGACCTGCCCCTCGCGCGCCGCGACCCCTCGCTGGAGTTCAAGACAGGTCGGGGCAGGGGCATCCTGGGGACGGGGATGGGGATGGGCAGGGCTGGCAGGGGTCCACGGCTCATTCTCTCTGGGGGGTTTGGGGGGACCCCACATCCTCCCTTACTGGGATCCGCTGTCCCTGGGCAGGGGACATCCCCTGGTCCTGGGAGCCAAGATGCTGGTTTATAGCAGGAGGAGCAGCGAAGGTATAACCCGGGATGGGGGGTGTCATCTCCTTGTTATATTTCCCTCTCCTCACAAAGACACTCCTAGGAAGAGAATTGGGGGGAGGGGACCAAGCTCCCAGGGCCGCCACTGAAAGCAGAGGGAAGCCTGGGGGAAAGAGGGGAGCACAGTGTGGGGCCACAGGTGAGGGGTGGGCGCTCCTCATTGTGAGCCCTTGGGTCTCCTCCCCTCCCCCTCCCCCCCCCTTCCTTAATATAACGTTCACCTTTGGATGAAACATTCTATGTCTGGTCCTTGCCCAAAAGTGAACTCGTTAGGGGAGTTCGAAGGTAGGAAGAATCCAGCTGCTTTTTTGGAAGGGAGAAGAGGAGAGTGATGCTTCCTGTATTTGGCTTTGAAAGCTCCTGGCCCTGTCCACCTGCACATGTCCTGGCTATCCCGAGGACACAGGCCTGCTCTTGCTGCTGTTCCATTTCTCCTTTCTGTTTTAAAAACATTAGGGAGTTGCATCAAAAGCTGACGGGAGGACGTCAAGATTGCACCCAAGAGTGCAAAGTAACCGAGTTCAGGTTGCATGTGGACTCTTAATGCTCTCTTTTTGGGCATGTGCATGACAGTCGCCCCTGGCTTGCAACATGCAGCTGACACACAGCCCACTTGGCTTCTTTTTTTTTTGCAGTGACATTAGCCTTTTATCTGTTTCATCCACTGTTTTGCACTTGAGGAAGACTGCTGGCAAGGGGTCTTGGTCTAGCAAACACACCCACCAGAAATTTCACTTGCTTAGTTTGAAAAGGGATATGAATGTTAGTAAAGTTACTAACAGGCTTAGGTGTTTACCAGGTTGGCTCTTTAGTTATTGAAAAGAGAGAAAAGAATTTGCTTGTAACACATCTCTCTCTAAGCTTGTTTGTATCATGATAGCACCAACAGGCCCTCAGTTGTGGTCAGGGCCATGCTATGTTAAATGCCAGATAAACACACAGTAATAGTCCCTACAGCAGAGTGCTTACGGTTTAAATAGTCAGACTAAGTGTGCCAAGAGAGGGGAAAAAAAGGTCTAAAGAGGTGAAATGAAATGCTTACAGTCACACAGCAGGTCAGTGGCAGAGCTGATGGGAGACTCCAGGTCTTTGAGGAGCCCTGGCCTCTAGACTATGCTGCCTTCCCTAAGCTAATGAAGATGTGCTTGAGTAACAGGGGTTTAACCTTTTTGCCAGGCGTGCCACAAATTAGTCCTGCGCTCTTTCCAAGCGCCACTGCAGTCCCTTTCCCTTACGTGATCTGAAGCTCTGCTTCTGCTCTCTGTCCTATCTGCCACTTTTCTGCCTGTCCCCTCCCCAGCATGTATGTACTGCACACAGAGGCTGCCCATGTCCCTTACAGCACCGGTGCTACAGGTTGGCCACCCCTGCACTAGACAACTGTGATAAAGAGTGTACACTACTGAAAGAAATTCACAAGATGCTGCACCTCCGAGATTCTAGAAGTACCTGGATGATACTGTGGCTTGTGTAATAGCACAGTGAAATACCATTGTGTAGTTAGTACATATCCATGTGATGGTGGAGTTCAAAGTATATGGGGAACCTTCGTTCACTATTTAATTATTGTTGATGGAATAGCTCTCATATCTCTCTGCATAGGTATAATCATCACTTGGTTGCCTCTTTCCTTCTTGCCATGATCACATCACCAAAAGCCCAAGGTGGAAATGGATAAAAAGTATTTCTAAAAAAAGAAACTGGAAAAAAATGTTTAAATCTTGCTGGTTTAAATGATACGTGCCCAAGAGGGAGCATGTGGGAGCTGGTTCCTTCCTTCTCTAACCTGTTTCTTACTTTAAATACATTTGTATTTATTTAAGGGTATAACTGCACACAGGGCCTTTATAAAGAAAGAAGCCAGTGTAGGCGTGTGACTCAGCCCTATGGCTTTGTCATTGAGTTGCCCATATGCCACATGCATTTGAGTCTCTGTGCTTAATGAAGAGGGTCTCCATAATGCATGTGCTTTGACGCACTAACCCACCGTTGGCTTTACACACTTGTGTACCAGTCCTCAGTTGCTTTCAGACCACTCATTTGCTTTCCTGGTATGTGGTAGTAAACATCCTTTTGCAATCCGATTTTGCCAGGAGGAATAACCACCTTTGTGCAGTAGTGGATTTCTTTAGTATTTTGGCATTTAAACCTACAAATGCAGGTTGTCCCTTTGGCTTTGAAAGGAAGCTCAGAAGGAAAGGAGAGAGAATCCCTCTAAACTCCTGGTATTTATACAGCTTGCACCCCTCTTGCCACTGCATACTTAGGTCATCCCTGCAGCCTATGGATGTCCCTCAGTGCTAACCACGTGCCTGGTTAGCAATGGATATAGAAAGCAGGCACCAGGTGTAATTCAAAACAGAGTTTCTAATACTCTAGCAGTGTTACCTCTAGCCTGTTACTTAAGTAGAAGGCAGCAGTATAGGGCCACCTCCAGCTCAGCCTCCCCCAGTTTGTGATTGAACAGATCATCTCTGTCCCTCCATACTTACAATCACCTAACATCCCTGTGGCAACTGCTTACATGGAAACATAATCAGGAAAGCATTTGTTACTGTTTTCGGAGTGCAAAGTGTCACAGCCTCCTAAAAAGAATTGCACTATTTATGCTCTGAATTTCATTTACGCCTGTCTTCTGGCACAGAACTCGGAGCTGGAAACTCAGCCAAACTTGTGCAATCTGATCACTTTCCAGGGATCTCTAGCAACTACTCCATGGGTCACAATTTGAGAACTCCCCGCAAAATGGGAAAAAAACTGGGAGCCAGGAGCTCCATGCTGTTCCTAACTCTGCTACTGACTTGCCAGGTAGCCTTGGGAAGTCTTCTAAGTCAGTTTCTCTCTCTGTGAAATGGGGGCTGTCACCCAGTTATCTCACAGGTTTAATATTGGGTGAGAGATTTGGAAGGTGTCAATGCAGAATTATGTTGTAGCCAAGTTAAATTGGCCCTGAAAAATAAGGTTTATACTATTTATATCAAGAAAAGATGCTAATCCTAACTGAGTAATAGCAGCAAAGACACATGGCCATAATTATCGAGGCTTATTTCTTGTTTGCATTGGTCTTGTTCTTGTGTGTTTGATCTCATAAAATGCAAAATCCTTGGAGTTCAAATGTAAGGTCAGGCTTTAAAAACATCCCTCTTCCAACAATACATTGAATGCATACTTCCTTTGTTTAAAGAAATATACTGCACAGCATATGTAAACAAGAAATCCAGTTAAGACCAGCACGCACTGCTGTGAATATCCAACACGCCCAGGCACAGCAGGAGACAGGAGTTATAGGGAGGCAGATTCTCCATGCCTTGGGTTGTGTGTGGGATGTTTTTTAGAGGAGGGGTATTGTAGAGGCAAATTGAATGTGGAGTGAGAGAAACATTTGTGCTCAGCAAAAATCAGCCAGTAAAGAAACATGAAGCAGTTCTACCTTCAGGATACATGGAAGGGGGTTGTTTAAAAATGAACAGTCAATCCAGTGTGCACTACCAAGGATGTGTGGAATAGGTAACATAGAGGAAAGACCACTTAAACCAGAAGGCCCCAGTGATGGTGGTGGGGGGTGCTAAAGAGTCTCAAAAGATGTCATGACAGTGATTCTGACTTATGTGGCTGATTATTTATGTATTTTTTAGAGCCTCGGTTTCCCCTTCTATAAGCAGGGAATGACACTCACCTGCCTCATGGGGAGATGTGAGAAAGGTCAAACAGTGCTGGGATATGTGCATTTGGGACAGTGCCTTAAAGCAACAGCCTTTCAATGCTGGAAAAGCAAACTCAATCAGGATGGCTGCTCTGATGCTTGCTCAGTAAGCTCTGAGACTGTAGGGGCCCTCACCAACCCAGGCACTAAATAAGGATGGGGACTTCCAGCTGCTGTCTTCCAAGAGAGGTTATAGACTCAGTGTCAATGAATGTTAGACAGGAGATGCAGGACAGGCCCTTGCTTTGAGCTTCAGCCAGAGAGAGCCAACCAAGATGCACATGCAGAGTTGAGGCAGTCACCTGTACAGTCTCTATCCCCAAGCACAAGATGAGTCTTGGGTATGTGGGGTAGCCAGGTGCCCTGGTAGGATGGGCATCTCTTACCATTGTGCATCCAATGAACACCAAACAGCTCCTTTCACCTGTAGATAACCACCATCAATTTGCAAGCATCCCCAGTCTAATGGTGGGAAAGCCTGCCTGCCTGTAGTTGCGAAAGTTTCTATTTTAATAATTCCGTCATAGATGTTGCACTTTCAGAGATTTACTGAGAGCTGGTATGGCAACCAGAAAGACTGCATTGATTCTTCCCCCCTCCCCTTTTTTAATTTTTAAAATCGTCTCCATACAGATTAACTAACTTTACTCAATATTTAATGTTCCAGTTGCTTGATATGGAATGGTAAGCACTCTGCTAAATGGACCAAAGCACATGCTTTTCACCACAGCTCTAAGTGCCTCTGCATCCAGCTCTGCTGCAGTGCTGGCTTCTAACTCTTCAGTGAATCACAGCATCTGTGGGTGGCCATCCTGTGGTGTGTGTGTCAAAAGTGGCACAGGAAGCCGGTGTGTGGCAGGCAGCAGAGTGGGGAGAAAACAGGCAGCACAGCAGTAGATAGGGCAGCAGATTGGGCAAGGCAAGGAGATCAGAGTGACATTCAGGGAGGGTACAGGGTTAAGTGGCATGTTTACCAGAAAGTTTGTACCCCACTGAGTCCTTCTAAGAAAAATGGGACTATATTTCCGTATATGTGCAGAAGTAGAAGAAATCTATGCTGTCTTTGCCCTCTGCTGAGTTAGAATCAGCACCCTAGCATGTCCTGTAGGGACCAGATGGTATCTCAGAGTGAAGATGAGGTTAGGTATTTAACAGGATGGATTTTTTCGCAGGATTAAATTGATTACATTTGGAGCTGGGGGAAGAAAGGTGTTTGTGGGGGTGCAAGAGGGTCAGTAAAACAGAGTAAGGACTGTTACTTAAACTCAAGTGTGCATATTCCAAACTGCACATGAATCTTCTGTAGTGGCCTTGGATAAATGTCCTTCCTGAAAATGTTCATCTTATTTTTAAATGAGGGGGATTTAACTAGAGGGGGATTTAACTAGAGCTTGGCAGGGGCTGTACGTGAATATGCAGAACAAATCTGGGCATCAACCCTGTCTTGGCTAATCTGAAGAGCCAGGTGGGCCAGCAGACTCCTTTCTGTGTGGATATGGCTTGTCTTTTGTTTCTCTAATGCCCAGGAGAAGCAGACAAGTCAGTTATGTCCTATACTATAGAAATGCCATTTGACAAAAACAAATGGCTGCATTTCATACTCAAGAATATCAGTATCTGGGTCAGAACCAAGAGGCTCAGTAGATTTATGGTTTAGAGAACTTGAGAGAGGAGCAAACGTAATGAAGTGTTTAGGCGCTGGGGATAAAAGCAAGCAGCAGAAATTAGAACCGACGCTGAGGCTTACAGCATCGAATACCTTGTTGTGGGGCCCCACTGGCTCTGTGGGTTAGGAAGGGGAGACCCTTCTGACAGCACACGTCAAGGGTTTGCTCTTGAACATGTATTCAAGTAAATCTTAGCAATATTTCACAACACTGGGTACTTCAGTCCCTCCTTCAGATTAGTTTCAGTAGAGAGCTGCGTAAAGTGAAGAAGTGACATCCAGTTCAAATAGTTGTCATTAAAGTACTCTGTATTTTAGATTGATCCCAAAAACCAAGGCTTCAGGATCTAAGCTTCGGACCATTTTTACTAGATTCACCTTTCCTTCATGAGAAAAGGGAGGGGAATGATTTTGTGATAATCTCTGGAGGACTCCTTAGCCCTGGTGATTCTCAACCAGGGTACTATGGCCCCTTGGGTGACAAAAATGAATGAAAACTAAAAACTGGCATTTTCTGAAAAGGGCTCATGTCTAAAAAGGTTAAGAGACTGCTGTCTTAGCCTAATGAGAAGAATATGGGAATGTTTTCAGGGACATCTTCTTTTTTAAAAATATTTTACTTTCTTTGCCTGTAAACTAATCCCCTGTTAAATTTGCACCAATATCCTTTGTCACTCTCTGTAACTTATGATTCCACCAAGGATATGTGGTGATATTGTACATAAAGCAGACAGACTCTTACATGATTCTTATGAAAAGGTCTTTAAATTACAAATATTCAAAGCACTGCTGCCATAGATAATAAGAAGTAAATAAGACTTCTAGTAACATTCATGCAGAGGTGAATTTAGTACCTAGGCCTTCTCTTTTGTCATATATCCCAGCTGTGTTACAGAATAGACTTCAGGTTTTACCATCATGGCCTGCAAAGATCTTCTCTCTCCTCTCCTGAAGGTGGCACTCTAGCTGTGGATGTGAGGTTGTCATTCATACAGCTTCATTTGAGAGGGACTTGACATCTATGTTAAATGCTCTTGATATCTTTGTTAAAGTTGTTGTATTACTCTGCCGGCATTTTTCTGACTCCTTTAAACCAGTGAGTTTGATTTCCTCCACAGACTTATCACTGATCATGCTTCAACAGTCTGGGAAGCTGCATTATGCAAACAGCACTATTCCCATTTTACAGATGTGTAAGGTGAGAGGGGAAGTCATTGCCCTTCCTCCCACCAAGGGAACTGGCAGATAGAATGCAGGTGTCCTGATCCCAAATCCTCTTTCTAACCTACAGATAACATAGCTTCTTTTATAGCTTCTAGCTAGCTGTGTGTCCTGTGTTTCATATTGCCTCACACAATATTCCTTATGTATATCTTCTGCCATTGTGTCTCTCAGTATTTCCTAAACTCTTCTGTTAAAGTCTTCCCTTTTCTCTTTCCTGCTCCAATCCCTCCCACCTTTATTTCGTTTTTTTTCTTGTGCATTTCATTTGTTCTAGGGCACACTGTTAGCCCACTCTTGTACTGTCTTGTCTTGTCACTGTCCTAACAGGAACAGTCTTTTAGCTCCCCCTCTTGATAGAGCTGTGCTAATGCAGTCAGCCTTCAAAATATTCCCCTGCACTTTCATAGGTTAAGACACAAAGGGTCTTATGGTTCTCAGCTCCTGGGTAACACTTGGAAGGTATGATCCATTACAACTTCTACATGTCAAAAATAAGTAGTATTTTTCAAGATTGGGATTAAGCATAAAGAATTTAACACATTCAGTTAATCACTTCGCTGCTAAAATGTATTCTTTTGATATGTATACCTCTACAAATTATTATATAGAAAATGCAGGCAAACATCTCTGTATTGCAAGACAGCCTAAGAAGGTTTATAATCCAAGTATTCTGAATTGAAGGTGTTAAATATACTTTCTTCTGATCCTTTTCATTTGTCTAACAAGTGCCATTGCCTCAACACAATATACTGAGATGGTTCATATTATTTAATGCTGGGGACAACCTCAACATTAACCCCAGGCACCTAAATCCTTTGTCACTCTCTGTAACTTATGATTCCACCATATTTCTATTTTGAAATAGAATAATTATAAATAAATTGAAATGCAGAAAAGTTGTCATGAAATTCAGCAGAAAAAAAATTGTCACGCTTTTTTTCTGTTTATGCACTTGAACCTTATGAATCTTTGAGCTAATACAGGGACACCTAACTGTGAAACTGCCTTGACCCTTCACACTGTCCAGGCCAAGTGAAATGTGCAAAGAACAAATAGAAATCTAAAAAGATAAATAGACACAAGTCTTTTTTTTTAAGTCTAGTTTTAATAAATTTAGTAAAGCATGAAGCTTTAAAAAATAAATAACCACAGCTGGGTGTTCTTGGTTAGCTCATTTCGTAGGATGGGTTTATCTCTTGCTGTGCTATGAGTTGATAATGTTGTCTTTGGAATGTGAGTATTTCAGAGAAACACAAGTCTACTGAATTTGATAAGCATACCACACGCGATTGTCCATCAATTTCCAAGACTACAGGCACAATCTCATTGCTCTAATCAGCATAAAATTGGAGACAAACTTCAAAAGCTCCTTCTTTATTCAGCAGTAGCTGAAAGCGCAGATATAGAAGTAAAATTTAACAAGGTTAATACAGGCATTGCATTTGGATGAGCAACTGTGCATATAACAAATAATGCTTTGTAGTGTGACCAAGCAGGATCTATGTTGCATGTAAAGTGTACCCCACTGAGCAGACTGACTCCTCTATCAAAGCACTCTCAAGCTGTCTCCTGCAGATGAATGAGAAAATGCCTCGGCCTACATTAGTGAACGAGAAAAGTATCCTGTCAAAATCCAAACTGCTGTACTGTAACTCTCATAATGTTCGGCAGTCTTAAAGCCATGGCTTTCAAGTGATTATGCAAGAGTCATCTTTAATATTTTAAAAAATAGCCCTTATTTGCAAAGAGAAGCTTGGAGGAGGGGACTCTGAAGGCAGACGAAGAACACTTTAATAATTACAGAGTTAGTGCTCATTTTTCAGAGCCACCTTCATAACTTTGTTGCCTGATTGATTTTTATTTTATTTATTTAGTTTAGTTTAGCTTTTGCTTGGCAACACTGGTCTTAGTTCTGGTAGTAAAACCCCCCATGACATCCAAGCACAACCTGCTTCTTAGCATGTTCTCTGTTCCCCACACCTTTCCTTGTTATAAAAATTGGCTCCAAACTGGCCCAAAACAGTACATTTCAAAGGAGGTCAAGGCCTTCTACAGGGATTATCCTGCCTCTGGCTACAGTGTCTTGGGGTAGATTCTGATTTCAATTCCTTTGGTATGAATCTGGAGTAAAATGCACAGTGAAATAAAGGGGATTAAAGCAGTGTCACTGAGGTCAGAATCTGGCTTAAATTTTTTGGAGTAGAGGTACCAGGTTCTAATCATGGTTCCCGGTGCATGCTTTGTGCATTTTTGTTGCTTCCTGCACGTGGATTTGTTACGTTGCTTTTGTTTGGGCTGTGTCCGTGGAGGATTTTTATACGGCAGAATGTTTCTCCCTGCAGTAGCAGTGACTTCAAGATGAAAGTATTGTATGCAAATAGGGTTAACAAGACACAAATGAGACTTGACTAATGCCCTTTGCAGGAGAGCTGTGATAACCGGAAAATGGAAGGCTGGCCGATCTTGGAAGCTGTAAACCTAAGAACAACGAGAAGCTTCATCAGGGCTAGAGGAGAGGGGGTTGGGCTGGTAAGTCAGTCAACCTTAAAGAAACAGTTGGCAAGGAATCGGTACCTGCTCCTCTTGTGTGAACGTGATGTAAATCACTACAGGGTGTGTTGTTTGTCCCACTGATCTATTGCTCAATCCACACTCCTTGCTGTATGGTTTAAAAAGCCACAGAGTGTTGAAGAATGCAAAGTATCTGCTAAGCAATGTTGCTTCTTTTTCAAGCCTGACCAGCTCACCTAGGCATGGCCTAGACATGCAACCCTGTAACTTTGTGCTCCAGTCCAGGCTAAGATGGTTTCTTTGTATCTCAACCCAGGATGATACCAGGGGCTCTAAATAACCACAGATATCAATAAAATTTGATATTTTGATACAGAAAATCTGATTTGCCAAGGGCAGGCATGGATAGATACAGTCTCAAAAGCTCTGCTACTAGCCGTTAAAGGGGCCATGACTTAAAAATGTAGTCTTTTTTTTAAAATGTGTATGGGGGAGGGAAAGTTAAGGAACTAAACTGTGGGTCTTGTGTTATAAAGGTTACTGAAAATAATTAATTATTTTAACATTCAGTTTTATTTAAAGCTTCCACTGCACCTTCTGTAGCTAAGCCCTAAAGTGGCAAGTGATTGGGACTTAAAAGTGAAATTGCCAAGAGCTGGAAAGTGAAAGCTCCCTTGTCCCTGCCTCGTAAAATCCAAAAATGAAACACTTCAACAATAAAAGGAAAGATTTGGGGCCCAGGCAGACATGTTTTGTGGACAGGGTTAACCTGTTCCTGATCTAACTTAGTTCACCTGAGGAGGTGCATTAAGTTAGATCGGTCAGCCATTTCTTGCCTGATATAACTTCCCCAAACATATGTACAGATCAGCACATAGATCAACCTAACCTAACATCTGCACTTACCCTTGGATACTTCTATGACAGGCACCATAGAAATAACATGAAGTCCTCCTCTTAAGAAAGAGAGCAACATACTGTTATTAGGGAGAAAAGCATGATGTGGAGAGGCTGTGTTTTACTAAACTTGGCAACAGCCCATGGCCTCTTTATTCAGACAAACTGAATAATCTAACAGCTTCATCATAATGGGTAAAATGTCCACGTTGCAGTGTATCATTGAGACAGCATTAATTTATATTTGACTAATAAAAGTTTCCATTATCTTCTTTAGAGTTGTTAAAAAATCCTTTTCAGCATTTGTTCTCCAAGCATTGCTATGTTGAGAGTTTAAAAGTGGGATAATGTTTATTGTCTTTAATGCAAAGACATGCAAAGGCTAAATCAACAGTGCAAAAGCAGGGAAGTAAATTGTAAATCTTGTCCTTTAAATAATATAAGGAATTCTTAGGACGGGTTAAGAAGGGGGTTTGCATACTCTTGTCCCCTATTCGCTGCCTTTTGCTTTCTGCTGTCATTTACAGAATGAGTACAAACAATAGTAAACTACTAGATTTGCAAGTTGCCTATGTACCCTGCTTTGTGGAGAAAAGGTGCAGTGTAAGGCAAGGTAGTGGGGTTGTTATGACCTCCAGTAAGCAAAGAGGGTAGAGTTAGTGCCCTAAAATAGTGCCGGCCTAGTTAGTTGTAATGGGCATCCAGAGCCCCATCCTACCTGCATGTGGAGGCAAGCCCTGTTCTGTTCTTCCAGAGAGGACATAGGGTTGCAGTCAACCATAATGTTTGCACATCATAAGTGAGGGTGTTGTCAAGTTCCTGGTGATGCTTGATTGTTCATTTCCTGGGGGCAGCATTTCTAAACCCAATTGGCAGGTTCCATTTCATTTTCATCTACTTCCCTTTCATTAAAATGGCACTAGGCAGCTATTACTGCACCTCCTGGGCCTGCAGTGGCTTTGTGTGTGTCACAGGACAGCTGCCTGGAGGCAGGGCCAGATTAACACATAGGCAAACTAGGCACATGCTGAGAGCCCTGAGCTACAGAGGGTCCCATCCTTCCCCCCATGGCGGTGGTGTGAATGGCTCCATCCGCCTCCCTTCCCTTCCCCTCCCCTCCCCTCCACTGGCCTCGCTACTGCCACGGCTGCTTCCTAGCAGTAGCTCCGAGCGCTGCTCCCAGCAGGCGGCAGTGCCAGAGTGGGGTCAACCTGCCTGGGGCCCATGAGTTTGTTTGCCTAGGGCCTACTGGAGGGTTAACCCAGCCCTGCTGGGGGAGACTGTTTCCTTGCTACAGGCAGAATAGCTGCAAAGGCCAGGATGTGGACAAGCTGGGGTTTCATACTGCAGACCCTTAATTGCATCTCTGACCCCACTGAATTCATTGAAACTACTTGGTTGAGTACAATCAGACCCTCCAGAATGAAGCCTCTTAGCACACCAGTATATGTGGGAACATGAATGACGCATGCCCCCGGCAGCTGGGGGGCACGGCGGTGGTAAACAGAAACTCCCGCAGACACTGCCGGCGCTGTTGGTGGGGGGGGTGGTGAGCACCAACCAGGGGTCGGCGACCACCCACAAATGCCGCCGGCAGCGGTGGCGCCAGTGGGGATCTCTGACTACCCGTAGATGCCATCGGCAGTGTCAGTGGTGGGAGGGAGTGGGAGGGTGGCAAGCAGTAACTGCCTGCAGACGCCACTGACAGTGTCAGCAGTGCCTTTTTGTAGGGAGTGCACCGCCATGCTCAGGGGATGCACCGGTACCCGCATGCACCCCCTACACATCGCC
>NW_005842548.1:1017828-1020284 GCF_000455745.1 Alligator sinensis
CCTATGGGGAAAAGAGTAGGCAAACCTCTCCATTCTACAGACTGGGAAACAGGCACACAGCAGGAAGAATCCTGCCCAAAGTCAGATAAGAGTGCCAGAGTCAGAAATGAAGTCCAGGAATCCAGAGCTTGGGTCCTATTGCTTCCTGCACGACTGGTTTTCCAGGAAGAGATATCAAATTAGGGATCAGCAATGTTCTGTGGTGGCAGATGGGAATGGCCCAGCTCAGGGCTTGAGTGAGTTGCAGCCGGGACCTAGCTGTTGCCACCACTGCTGCTTCTCCCTGCCGCTGCTTCTCTTCACTGCTCAGCTGTGGCATGGCACAGGAAAGCTCCCAGCCACCTGGCTGCAGCACAATATGGCACAGTGTGGTATGGGTAAAGCCCCTACTGCTAACCACAGACAAAGCCCAGCTCCACACACTGGATCCAATGTCTCTGGGGAGCATGGATCTGACCCATGGGACATATGTTGCCGACCCCTGAGTTAAATGAAATGCCTGACTTCCTCCATATCCATAGATTTTGAAACAATTATTTTAGCACAGGGTCCACCTCGTCATCTGCTTGTGGGTTTTTGGGTTTGTTTCTAACAAGGAGGACATCATCTGGGAAGCTGGAGACTATGTAAGCCCTGCTGGGGAAGAGAGGTACATGGGCTGCTTCCTGCCAGCTCAGAGCCTGTAAGCTTCATGGGTTCATGGTTGTCACTGTGTTTCAGGTGAAAGTAGATCAGGTGCCTGCATCATGCATGTGTCTTCACAGTGTGTCTGCCTGGATCCCCGTGTGAGACAATCGCTTTGCTGCAGTTGTTCTTTAGGTGGTGTCTGGTCCCTGTGCTGCATGGGAGACCTGACTGTGCTTCCAAGAACTCTAGATGCATGTACTTCAAGCTTGAGGTATTGTCGGAGGTGAGGGAAACTCTGCTTACGTACCAGAGCTCAGTACGCCACTAGGAGTCACCTTCTCCAGTAGGTGCAGGGTAGTTGAGAATTGGGGTGGCCTGTCTGCAGCCAGACTCAGGCTGAATGTGCAGGTAGAGGACCAGGATCCAGTATAGGTTTCCATCTTGAAAGAATAGCCTTTGAGTAGCCTGTAATGGCCTTTGACTGCTGAGGCAGTTCAGACTATAATGGTTTCCCATGCTCTTTTTGCCCCATATATGCTCACTAATCCAGGTTCCCAACAGGGTCTCTTCCTCTGTCTCCTATAGAGGATGCTGATCTCCCAGGTGCACCCTGCTGAGACACCACCTGAGTTTTGCCCTTAGCTCCCCTTCATCCCCCAGCCTGCTATGTTCCACAGGCCATGACAGCCACAGTCATGGAAAAATTCAGGGCAAAATGATGCCATCCCACAGCACGGATCTAGAACTATGCTGTGCTTGAACAGAAGGGAAGGGATTGCACAGGGGTTTGCCTGAATAGTCCAGGGAGGCCTAGGTCTTGCTTCCAAGAGCTGCCCAGCACAGCAGGTACTTTCTCATATAACTTGGTTTCTTCCTATGGTAACTGAAAGCTGTTAATCAATGACTTCGTTAGCCCAAGGCAGCAGAGCTGGCTGAATGTGTTCTAACCCAAGTGCAGGCTCTGCCAGGCAGCCTTACCGTCTCTCACATCCTCTTAACACGGGCATGAATTTGTTGTAAACAGGTTGATGAGCTTGTTTGAGCAATCACATTTTCATTGCAGCTTAGCCAGATCTCCCACCCAGTTGTTTATTTGTAAAACAACTGGGCTGGAGATCTTGGAAAAAAACAGATAATTTTTCATTAAGGAGCGATGCGTTTCAATGAGAGCCCTGGCTGGGTGTGATGTTAACTAGTCCCTTGTGGCAGAGAAGCACGGCTGCATATACTGTGGGCCAGTATTTAAGAGAGAGAATGTAACCCTGTCTGTGGATCATCTGAGCCAGAAAGGATCCTCTGAACTGGAAAACTTCTGTCTGCGCCTTCAGCCTGTAATATTTGGTACCAGTACCATTCACTGTGGTATTTAAGCACTTAGACTCATAGAAACGACCTCAGGAGGTCACATCTAGTCCAACCCCCTGCTCAAAGCAGGACAAGCCGCAACTAGATCATTCCTGCCAGGGCTTTGTCAAGCCAGGCCACTTGCCAAACTTCAAGTCCAGACATAGTTCTGTTGGTGTCATTAAAGCTGCTACTGTGTGGACAAGGTGTGAGCTTAAGTACTTTGCTGAGGTAGGCCCAAAACATGCATCTGTAGCAGTGTTCTGAGCTCAAGGAAACGTCTGAAATCTGCTTTGTAACATGCAGCGTGCAGAGCACAGCCAGTGTTTGTGCCATTAGTAACACAGTCTACTATGTGGATGATTTCAAGTATGGTCTAAACGGGGTCTGTGGATTCTTATCCCATTACTTGGATTAACTTTTGTGACCCCTTGGTCCCTATGGGTTTATTGCTTGTTTGCCTCTCCCCACACTGCTCTCTTTCC
>NW_005842548.1:1020315-1024861 GCF_000455745.1 Alligator sinensis
CTTCCCTGTCTTTTGAATTCAGTTCACTGTATTTGATACACTGCTCTGTGCATGTCCTTCCACAGCACCTGACGAACTGAGCTCAGGCTCATGAAAGCTCATACTGTGTATTTCTGATTTAGTTAGTCTGCAAGGTGCAAATCTACCCTGCCTTCTGTATAAACAGCCAATGACGTTATGATGCTAATGGGGAGCTAATCCCAAGAGGATATACTTGGGGTAGCTGATTAATTTTGGATATGGGATTTAGACAGTACCTTCTGTCAGCAGATGCTAAATTTATAACCTGGGGACTTCTTTACCCTCCTCTCAGCGCTCTGATGACTGTCTTATTCAGTGTTGGTTGGCAAAGACCCAGATGTCAATGGCTAGAATAACAGCGCATCTGTCTTTCTACTCCGTGTGTGTAATTCATAGTACATATATTATGTAATACGTAATGTTTATATGGAGAATTCTCTTATTCATGAACTCCAACATGCAAAATTTGTAACAGATGATTTTATTTTCCTCATCCTAAGAGAGTTATCTCTTCCCCACCCCTCTTTTTTTTTAAGCCTTTCTTTCATTGGCATTTATTTTTCAGTAATAGATTGGGTCTCCAGCCCCATTTTGCTGGGTGCTATGCAAACACACCACAAAGCAAGAGTTACTGACCAGAAGCAGTTCAGTTGTAGTTGCAACAGCCTGTGGAAGGCTTCACACAAATAGAATTGCATACCAGTGTTCTTACATAGATACATTCAGAGAGAGTCTGCTCTGTGCAAGCATGCTACATCAGGGGTGGGCATAATGTGGCCCGGGGGCCAGGTGTGGCCTGCCAGGCCATTCTATCTGGCTCGCGGGGCCCCTAAAAAATTTAGAAAATTAATATTTATCTGCCCTGGGCTGCCTGTCATGCGGCCCTCGATGGCTTGCCAAAACTCAGTAAGTGGCCCTCCGCCCAAAATAATTGCCCACCCCTGAACTACATGCTTCTGAAAACTTGAGATGAAAAATATGTTTAGTGCTCAAAACACCTGTGGAAGTAGCTGGACACTCTAGATAGTCACATCTGGAAAGCTAAGTCACGCACATTTTTCCCTCATCCCAGGTTTCTCTTGGATGAAGGTTAGGCAACCTGTGGCACGTACAGTAACCGCGTGCACTCTATTAGTAGATTGGGGGTGGTTTGCTTTGCTTTGCTCTAGGCTATCTCTCTTCCCCCGCCCCGAGTTGGTTGGAGATGTTGCAAAACCCACATTACAGATATTTAGAATTGCTGTAACACGCTTTCCTTTGTGAGCATTTCAGATATCATACAATTGTCTCATGCAACAGGTCTTGGCAGATACTGTAAACAAGCAGCTTATTAAAGAAGCAAAAATACAATTCTTCCAGCGAGGTAGCCCTTCCTATGTGAAACCTCTACAGAGGCAATGTAAACAGCAGGGGAAGGGGATCTCACATCACCTGTTTGTTCTCCTGTCTAGTTAGATTCTCCATGCCGGTGGGGGACAGGACAACACCCATCTCTTCTCTTTTGGATCCAATCTCCAAGCTTATTTTGGAGCCTACCCATGCTCATTTTGTCCCTGCTGTGCAGATAGTATAGGAAGACCAGTCCCTGTGCTGACAAGCCTCCTCATCCACCCATTGGTGAGACAGCTGAATACCGTAAGTATCAGCCACCCCATATGAGCCCCTGGCGGGAGGGTCTGCCACTACTCCAGCGCTTCCAGCATAGGAGCCAGAGCCAGATCCATGAATCAAACTTGTGTGCGCTTCCCCCAGGACAGCACACAGTATTGCCAGTAACTTGAAGCCGAAGCTATATCTTCGCATTTAAATGAACTGCTGCATTGGCTCAAAGCTTTTTCCTCCAGGGAAGGGGAAGAAGTATTTTGTTAAGGATCTGGTTACAGGTGGTAATCTATAACAGAAAACACAATGCTTCAAGAAGCCATCTTCACTGTAGGGTAAATGGAAAGCAAGCAAGTGACATATCTCCCTCCTGGATTGTTAGGGAGAGCAATGCAAACTTGTCAGGGTTCAGTTTGTGAGCCAAGTGCTACAACAGCATGTGCAGTGTTTGGCAGGAGATCACTCATTTCTGCTTCACTTCCCATCCAGTGAAGTTCTATAGCTTTCAGGGTTGAAACAAATGGGTTCTGTAGAAATGACTGCAAAACCCGATAGGAACAGGGAATGATATCTTTGCAGTGGGAGAATTTGTCTCTCAGAAGAAGCAAAGCACAGGGATCTCATTGGCTCTGAATTCTGTAGGTCTTTTCTATTAAGGTTGGCCATTCACAGTTGATGTAGTGAGTCCTCCCACATGGCCACTAAAAGATGGAAGCCTTGGAAGGATGGATTTTAGGTGGCCTCTCAGTGGGGAGGGCAGCATCCCAGACTGGCTGTTTGAAACATATCCACCTAGTTCCCTGGCATTTGCCAGCATCTTAACCAAGACTTGCCTCAAGTGAGATGGAGGCATGGTGTAACCATTTTTCCCCATTGTAGGCAGTTGTCCCCATTATTGCTCTGCTCCCTAATGGTGCAAAGACACATGCATTCTTGGACAGCCTAGGCATTTATCTCTGTTGCAGCTCTCTTCCAATAGAGCAGAGACAAATCCTCCCCTCATCCCACAGGAGCATTGTGAAAATAAATTCATTACTGTAGGTAAAATAAGCAGGTATTCTAGTGATGGGTGCCATGAAACCGCCCTAAGAGAATTACTTCTCTGAAGACAAAATTATTAATAGTGTGCACTGAATGAGTTGGATCCTGCAGAAAAAAGAGCCTATAACTTATCATAATGCCTATGCACAAGGGGGATAAATTTAGGTCCCACAAACCAACTTAGTTCTGGCACTTACTAGTTTCTGGAGTACTTAAATTTGCAACAGCAATAATGTTCTTTTAATTTGGTTATTTAAGCTTATGTTGTAGTAGTATCTAGAAGCCCAGCAAGATCAGATCCTGGCTTTTGGAGTCTCAGGCCATGACTATTTGCATGTAGCAGAGGCGTTGTAAGAGTTTACACCCTAAAAAGGTGAGGCAGGTAGAGGAAGTCAGTTAATCTCTTTAGATGCAGAGCTGTAGCAGCGGTCTACTCAGGGTCAAAGAGAGAGTCTGGGGCAGAACCAGGAACCCCTCTGAGTTTCCAGCTCCTGATCCAGCCTCTCAAACTTCAAGGCTGTCATTGCTGTCTACTTGCTCATAGATGATGATACAGCATGGCGTTCAGTAGCTGAACTGCTAAGTATTCAAGTATTGCCGTATGTTGCACACAGTTTTTAAAAGGGTCATGGTCCAGCCTGTGCTTTCTCCACCCTGGTGTCAGGCCTCCAACCCTGCCCTTTCTCTATGGCACTTGATTGGCCTGGCTGGAACAACAGATGGCATGGCAGCGTGGAGAAGAGCTCTCTCATCTGTCCCCTGAAAAAATAGCACTTGGGAATCACAAAAATGACATGAGTTGTTGCATAAGGAGAGATGCAAACTCTTACTATTTATTTGGCTCCCAATGAAGAGGGAACATCAACAGTCACGATGTTCTTGATCACTGGCCAACTATTAATCCAAGTATTTTAGCAAAAGCCTGTTTATTTCTTAAGCTCTATGTAAACAATGGAAGCTGGGAACGCTAGGGGGTGGGGAGAAACTTGCCTAGGGACTAAGCTCACTTTAAAGCCAAGCATGCCATGCTTATGCGCCTGGGGAGAGCTTAAAGTCAAAGGAGAACAGGTTCCAAGAAAATAATACTAGGTACTTAGCTACGATATTTTTGTTCTGGGCTCAGAACGTCTCCTTTCTCTCTTAGTGCCAGCTTTAATAAAACAAAATGAAATCTCCAAGAAAAACAAATTGGAGCTCTTTAAAAAGGCACTGTCAAGATTAAAATCTGTAACACTGTTGTTAGTTACACCTTGGATGACTGAAAAAGAAAGAACTCTAAACATCTGCTTTCCGTTCGGCCTCCTGCTCCTGCTTTTCTCTCTGATCTTTGCTTGAGTCCTGATCCTGTAATGAGATGGGCCCAGCACCCCCAGCTGTACTAGCACTGCAGTGGGGCTCCATATAGAGGCAGGGTTCCTTCAACCAGCATCTCATTACTGGATGGGTCAGGATAGTGAAATTAAGGGAGAAGGGGAGGAAGGTTTTTCTTTGTTCAGAAGTAGATCCAAGGTCTTTAATCTTCCTGCTTAGGGTCACACTCCATATAGCCTGAATAGAAGAGTGAATCATGAAGCAAGCCTTATGGGATTGCTCGTGGGTGTGTGTGTGTGTGTGTGTATTAATGAAGTACATAATTTGGTTACAAGTGATTCAGTTGCTGGACTCTGCTGGAGCATAGTATGTTAACTAGTCTTTAGTAGTAGCATAAGAATTGTCAGGCCACTTCATCACCATGCGGCAGCTCAGCCTGCAGGAGTGGGGTTGTGGTTTCTTGGACACTCGGAAGGGGCCACCATGCTGTTGTACAGGATGTAGGTGGTTGTAATACCACTTCTTTCTTCCTGGAATCTGAGTTGGGGTTTGTGTTAGAGTTAGCACTGTC
>NW_005842548.1:1024887-1059635 GCF_000455745.1 Alligator sinensis
GTAGGGAAATGGGGAAGGAGTGTTGGTGAGAATCCTGTGTGGTTACAGTTTAGATTCACTGTGCTCAGATTGTCTTAAGTAGCTCATTAGCTAGTCTCATTACGGTATGTGAATGAGGAGAAAAAAACAGGCCAAAGAGAAGAGAAGACTCAGGGGGGATTTAATAGCAGCCTTCAACTACTTGAAGGGGGGTTCGAAAGAGGCTGGAGCTGGACTGTTCTCAGTGGTGGCAGATGACAGAACAAGGAGCAATGGTCTCAAGTTGCAGCAAGGGAAGTTTAGGTTAGATATTAGGGAGAATTTTCTCACTAGGAGGTTAGTAAAACACTGGAACAGGTACCCAGAGAAGTGGTGAAATCTCCATCCTTGGAGGTGTTTAGGACCCAGCTAGACAAAGCTTTGGCTGGGATGAGCTACTTGGGACTTGTCCTTTTTTGAGCAGGGGGTTGGACTAGACCTCCTGAGGTCCCTCACAACCCTAATTTTCTATGATTCTAAACCAGAGACAGATCCTCTTCAGCTGATTTATGTGAGAGCTCAGTTAATCCCAACTCTGCCATTGAAGGTGCAGAGCATTAGTGAATTAAAATCTTACTTTAAAATAAAAAGAATGCTTTCTGTCTAAAGCATCCTCAATCCACCCTTCTTAAAGGAATGGGTGTCCCAGCCCTCCATAGTACAAGGGGCTCTAATTTGTGACAGTGGAGAAGGAGACTGTTGCATGGTTGCATGCTCCCTGTGAGAAGCAGCATCAGCATGGTTTCAGTTTGTGCTCGGTTTCACAGGGGTCCGGTCCTGCTAAGTACCACGTGGAAGCGTTCTAAGAGATAGTCCCTTTCCTGGAGAATGGAAGGACTAAAGCCTTGTCTAGACTTGCCTCACCAAAACTTTGGTGGCAGAAAGCAGCTGCCATCACCCAGGTGTCAGAACCCAAGCATACTAAAGTTTTTCAGATCTGCCAGCACCACTCTGCTCCTTAGCTGTGTCACATTTTTTCCACATCCCACCCACAACTTGGTGTCTTTGTCAGAATTTACTTTATCTCAAGATAAGGGCACAAAAGGACAAGAAAAATGAGTCCCCAGGAAATAGAAAAGACTGTGCTTCTCTTAGCCATGTCCAAATTGAATACAAAATGGCAATTCCCTTTTAAACTGAAGAGTCTGGAAAACAATTAGAGCAGCTATGTAGCTACCTACAGCTAGCCTATCAGCTTAAAGAGTGATGTTCATATCTATCTTCCCATCTCTTTGTTTCGTCTGAACACAGCTCCTGTAACAAAGACGTCACTCCTACAAGAGTCTGTTCTCTGTTTCTTGACCCCTCCTCCAGTCAGATTGCATTAATCAAAGTTACAAAATCTTATGCCGCCCCCTGCCAACTACTTAATTATCATCCAATTATTCCAGTGCCTAGCTCCAAACAAATCAGTGCTGGTTCAAAGGATCAGTCAAGTCTGGAAACAGTGCTGCCCAATTGTGATTATTTTTCCAACTCTTAATGACAAAATCCTATTTTTCTTTGTTTATAGGAAACTTTTGGAGGAATCTGTGTTCACAGTCCAGCTAAGAAAACACTTAGTAGAGCAAGATGGGCATAGGTGTTAGCAAAATATTAAAGACATGGGAACAAGGGGAGCCTATACAAGAGCAGCAGGCTCAATTAATCAAGTCTACCGGAGTGTGGTAATTATCACACTCCAGCAGACTCCAGCGTCCTGTGTATCAGCATCTCTGCTCTTAAAAATGATGGCAGCGCAGAGATGCTGATACATGAGACACTCCAGGTGCTTTAATTAAAGCAACTCTCAGGGCCATTTTAATTAAAGTGTCCCTCCTCCTCCCTGCTCCCCCCACCACCTCTTGGAGCATGTGTAAAAACACCTAAGATGATGAGGCTGCGTCTTCTTCTCTGTTAGACTCTGGGGGTACCTGCCCTTCATTGAGATGGGGAACAGCTACAGGGTGAACCTCTTGCTCTCTCAGGTTGGTTTTAGTTGATGTTCTCTGAATGGCTATTCCTCCACTAAATGGCTACACTTCTTCTGATGTACCACAACCCAATATAGATTCATGGGGCATTCTCATCCTCTGTCTGGGTCAACAGACAATCAGCCCAGGCATCCTCTCTGCCTAGCACTTCTTCACTTCAGTTATTCTCCTTTTCCAAGCTGTATATCTTCTCTAACAGGGCTACGTTCTCCTCTTCCAGCTACTGCTCACTCTAGAATAGAACATACAGTATTGCCCCGCAAGAGGGTAAGTCATGATGATGAGGCTGTTTACTGGAAACCAAGCAAATCTTTAAAAAACAAAACAACCCTAAAACTAACTATATATGCTTCACTCAGGATTTGGCTTATTTAGAAAATGGTCCCTCTTAGTCCCGATATTGATGTGTCAAGAAGCTTTTTAAAATCAGTGTGTCGGACATGCTTAATGACTCTAGAGTAAATCCACCCCTCAGCATTTGTACATGTATACACACCCAGTGACAAGAAAAAAATGCATGATGGTTGAGAGCCACCGGTATCAGTCTCTTGCACTTCATCTGTCACATAGCCCTCCCATGCACACTGCGATAGGCTATATAGCAGCATTAACATTATAACATGCTCAGTGTGTGCACCCTAAATGGAAACTGGATGTTACAACACCCATTGTGGATACTGAGCCTGTGCTCCCTTGTTGATGTTGAGGCTGACTCATCTCATGGGCTCAGCCAACATCACCTGGGCGCTGCATCTCCAGTGTTGGAAAGCCTGCCAGAACAAGGATGCGGTAGCCCAATGTTTGCTCCATTGGAGAACTGGAGCCAACTAGCAAAGACTCATGTATGGGTGGAGCTAATCACTCATGGGGTGAAACTGGGTCCAGCCTACCCACAGGATGAAGCTGATTCATTGGTCTCAAGTTAGCCTTCTATAGAGCCCTTGGCAGAGCTTAAAACCATGTGCCTATATTGAAAACCTCTGGGAACAGCTGTCACAGTGCTACAGGCTGCCCATACCTTGAATCTTAAGTGCTCCCTGGGGTGAATGTGCCTACAGTATTTTTCATGTAGAAACTATTCTAAATTGTGGTCTAATGTGCAAGATTTTTCAAAACAAAACTAGAGTCTTTCTCTTCTCTGTTTTTTCCCCTTCTGTCTCCTTGCAACAAAAACACATTCCCAAAATCCAGTTCAGAATTCAGGCAGATTCTCCCCAGGTACATGCTTGTAAAATGGCTGGGGTAAATAATTTGTCCATTGCATTAACCACATCTCAGTCAAGAGTCCAGCAGGTTGCTTGTATTAACAGTCCAGTGACCAGCATCACCTTCTTGCAACTATGGTTATGTCAGATTCCACGGGATGACATAATTGGATCCTTTTTATCATTTAATTGTTAATAATAATAATAATAATAATAATAAAAGTCCACTGGGAGAAAGTTATCCCTTGGGAATGCTATCTCCAGGGTTTAAAAATAAATGGAGCTAGGTGTCCACAATTCTCAGTCTGTTCATCACTGGTGAGTCTCTTCTCAACTTTATTCAGCCTAGAGAGAGGAACTAGCACTCTCTCTTAAGACCCCCTCTTCTTTGGCCTACAATATCTTGTGCTAGATGATTGCCACCCTTGCTGAGTAGCTTTCTGTAAAATGAGAGACGTGCAACCTAGTCTTGGACAGTGTACATCTTCCAGGAGTGCCAGCAAAAACAACAGGAAGCCTCCCTTAGCAATCAAACAAAGCTGGTCAGAAAGCAGCTTGAAATGAGAGGCACTTAGAATTAAAGGAATATTGTTGACCCTTTTCTGGATTGCTTTTTAATTTGTTTTTGCAGCTCTCCATTGTCTATAATATCATTTTAGTAGCCTGAAAATACAATTTCCTTCCCTTCTACTTTTTCCTGTTCCACTTGGCAGGCACTGTGTGTGCATGTGTGAGGTATGTGTGTGTGTGTCCCCTCACCATCTCTCTCCTGTTTGTGTTGTGTGTGCATATAACATTGGTGCTGGAACTGGCCTGACAATCCTGGAGCACGAGGGTCTCCGTTTACCTAATGTCTGCATTCCTGTAAGAGCTATGTCCCTCCCGACTGGCAGTCTGCATTATCCATTCAGCCCTTGAAACGTCTCTGCAGAGGTTGGCAACATCAGTTCCTGAGTTCAAGTGCAATCAGATATGCTAGTCATGCCTGCTTAAATCGATATGGAAAGTAGGTGCTATTCTGAAGCTCAATGCAGGTTGCTAGCGTAGCCTATCTTTGCGACAGTTTGGATCCTGTCTTTTAAATAACCTGTAACTGAGAGGTATTTTATTTGCCAATACAAACATTCAGGGTTCTTTGTAGCTTGGTCAGTGACGTATGCTCTCACTTGGGTGCATGTACACAAGACGCTACTGTGGAGTAGCTCATTGCTACCATGCAGTAGCGTTGCCAGGCACTAGCTGTGATGCGATGATACTGCTCAGTAGCATTGGAAAAAAACTATGCGGGGACAGTACTGTACAGTAATGTTGGTTATTGAGCGGTCATTTAGTACTTGCATAACTGACAAGCATCTTTTCTCATCAACCCACTTCTGATGGCTGAAAAACAACTCTGAATAATTGACTTTCCTGCCCTTAGAGTACACATGGGGTGTTCTACTTTAACTTGATATTCTTATTATGGGCTGGCTAGTAAGGATGGAAAGGAGAGAGTCTGTAAGTAGTGCAGTGGGTTAGCCAAGGTGCTGCCAGTCAGGGGGGTAGCATTCTGGCATGGATAAGATTGGATTGGGATAGCAGGGCTTCCTGCAGATTAGGACTGAGAGGCATGTACACAGCTGAGGATGGGAAGACTGGAGGAGCTGGAAATGATCTGACTCAGGATTCAGATTCATCTGCAAAGGTTGACTTAAGAGCACCAGGCTGAAAGAGTAGAGAGAGCTGCCATTGGGGCCTCAGTTGTATCAGCAGAGCTGTACTAAAGGGGAAACTCTCACACAGCTGCTGCCTGGGCCGTCTGCCTCAGGCTAGTCAGTACATCCCGTCTTGCACAAGCAAGTACTAGATGACTGCACAGTAACAACTGCACAGTCCACTGCACATGTAGACGCGGCCACTGATTCTTAATGCGGAGCGGGGAGGTGTATTCTTTGCCCTGCTTCAGACGTAACTAATGTCACTGACAATCAGACAAAGCTCTGAGCTCTGTCAGGGCACAGCAAGGAAGACATGCTTTATTAGTATGTGGAGACCAGCCTGAATGAAAACTTTGGACCTGAATGGATCCCGACTCCAGGAACTTTCTGATGCAATATGGAGTAACACTTTACTATTCACATTCTTAAATCTGCGTTAGAAATCATGCTTCCTTTCTCCTGCAAACATGAGAAATAGGGCTCTTTTCTGAGTATCTTGACTGTGTGGGTGGCAGCAAAGCCCTGTGGCTTGGACTGTGTGGTTTTTCACAAACACAGCAGGCCATGTTTAAGGATCAAGGATCAGTCATCTTTCTAAAGGGAAAAACAAAACTGGCTTTCAGCAGGGACCACACTGATTCAGTGCAGCAGCCGCAGTGACTGAATACAGGAGGGGAGGCAAAACACCACTTGGTCAACTTTCAAAAATGTGGGTCCTTGCGTAATGGGTAGAACAGTCCGTGTCTTCCCAGCACTTCACATACAGATTTCTGTGATCAGCTTTATGGAGCAAAATGGAAACTAAGCCAACTGACAAGCATCTTTTCTCACTAACCCACTTCTGATGGGCAAAAAATAACTGAATAACTGACTTTCCTGCCCTCAGAGTACACATGGATTGTTCTGCTTCAACATGATGATGTTAATACGTACTGGCTAGTAAGGATGGAAAGGAAAGAGGCTGTAAGTAGTGCAGTGGGTTAGCCAAGGTGCTGCCAGTCCAGGGAGTAGCATTCTGGTGTGGTTAAGAGTGGATTGGGATAGCAGGGCTACCTGTAGATCAGGACTGAGGTGCATGTATGCAGCTGAGAATAGGAAGACTGGAGGAGCTGGAAATGACCTGACTCAGGACTCAGATTCATCTGCAAAGGTTGACTTGAGAGCACCAGGCTGAATGAGCAGAGAGATGTTCAAAGGGGCCTCAAACATATCAGCAAAACTGTTCCAAAGGGGAAACTCTCACGTAGCTGCTCTCCGGGCTGTGTCTGCCTCAGGATACTCAATGGTGCCATTGAACCCTTTCAATCTTAGACCCCAATCCACTTCAGTTAACGTTTAAACCAAAGGGCTGTTTGGAGCTGTTTTCTCATGAGTAGACAAACATCAGACCTGATCAGCATTCTCCCTCGAAGCAGATTAAATACATGTCATGCTGTAATGCACAGGAATTTCAGCTCCAGCCAGAGCTCATGAGGGATGAGTGTCTAGTTGTTACTAAGCCCTTCATAAGGGGCATGGCTAGAGCTGTGAGAGTCCTAGTTTCCAACCAAATACTTCTCCCCGTGCTGCATAAACCTTCTTTAGCTAAGCAAATACTTCCCAGACAAAGGGGCCCATTCTCCCCGTCCTGTGCACGTGGCTGCTACCAGGATCCCACGTGTGCATGCAGGAGGGGAGGTATCTCTTGTGAGTAGTCGCCTGTGTGCTTACTATCCAGGAACCTTTGCACACAGTCAGCCTGTTTGTGACTACCCGCCCATGCCCTGGAGCAGTAAATGTCCCTCACAAATGAAATGCCTCCTGTCAAGTCCCTGGAATGTAACAGGGATTGAGCGAGAAGACCCAGTGAGCAAAATAAGAGCTACTTGTGGCTGCCTTTTTTCTTTTTTTTAGATCAGCTGGTGTCCATGCTGACAGGCACACACCCTCCCGTGTGCTCCTTCTCCACCCTCAAACAGGAGGCCTCGCATGCTGCATTGTAACCCTTGTGTGCTGCATTCCTCACTTCTGGTGCTGCTGTGGGTGGTCTGTATCTTCTTCTCTTCCCAACATTTAGTATCCTCAGATCAGAAGGAGGCAGGGGTAGCATTTTCACCCTGCTAATGGTGGGCTGTGGCTCATATTATTTTTCTTTTTTTTGTTGGCAAAAAAGGGAGCCAGTAGCTCAGAGTTCTTTCACTGGCGGTGGTGTTGATTCATCCGTACCTCACTTCTTCTCTGTGCTTCAGTTTCCCAGTCTGGGAAAAGAGAAATACTTGTATCCCAGGAGCAGTGTGAAGTTCAAAATAGCATGTTTTGAATACTGGAGAAAGGAGTAGTACTGACTCAGTCTAACAAACCACAAGAACACTGCCAACCTTGCTGTGGGTGGTGGTGAGCTTCATTGTGCCTCGGTAGAAGTTATTTTCCTTTCAGACATACAGATGTCAGAATTACTCCAGGTGTAGATTTGGGGAGCTCCCCTCTCTGCACAGGCTCTGGTGAATCACACTTTGAAAGCCATATCAATAATGGAGGAGTTATTTCCCCCATTAAAGCAAGTAAGCTGTTTTAGCAAACTAGACTGTGAAGCCTGTACTTGTAGTGAGGCACATACAGGCTAAGTACAGACAGCGAAAAACCTGAGGCTGAATCAATTCAGTCTTTGCAAGTTAGTCTAAGCTAATCAGGAGCCAGACTCGATGATCCATTGAAGTCCCTTCTGACCCTAGCATCTATGTATCTCTGAAACGGAGGTGAACAGACATTTACCTTTGACTCAGGAAATGCAGCCACATGCCGACAATTGCTCAGGCCAGGGTGCTAGAGTATGACTCTCCAGCTGTGTGTTCACTTCCTCTTTCTGCTGCCCCTGAGGTCTCTAGGACTTGCAGTCTAGCATTACAGCAGCAGGACTCTGCAGGGTTGCTCATCACTTCCTCTTCCTGCTTCCAGGTTCCTCTGGGATTTGTAGTCCACAGTCACAGACAGCAGTAAATTTGAGCAGGGGAAGGGGGGTTTAACCTCCCTCCCTGGACCTAGATTAGGGTGGCCATCATAAAGGACAGTCCGGTTGTCCTCTGTCTTCTATTGATACATAACCCAGTGCCTTTATGTCCTCTGTTTTTTCTCTCTTGAAGAAAAAATAGAGGATATAAAGGTATCCGGTTTCGTATCAATAGAGAACAGAGAACAACTGGACTGTCCTCTATGATGGGTACCCTCCCCCCCCCTGCAGATTGGGCTGCATCCCCAGCTGGGCTTGCCCCACAGTCCCTTGTCAGCCAGCCCTCACTCCTCCAGCTAGGGAGCAGAGGGGCAGGGCAGCCCTGCTCTCTGGAGCAGACAGCACAGGGCTTTAAAGCACATGGGATGCTGGGGGACTGTGATTTAACTTAAATCAGGAATGAGTCTGGGACAGAAGTTGCATAAACCGGTTTGACCCAAATCAGTTAAGTCTGATACTACATTCAGCCAGGTTTATCTTAAACCAGTTTCAGCCAGTTTGAAACTGGTTTATGTGCACTAAGCTTCTGTTCTGTTACAGGTTTAAACCAGTTTCTGATCACTTAAATCAATGTATGTGTAACCTGTTGTTCCTAGTCATGCTGTCCCTGTTCCCAGCTTGACTCTAGCCAAATGCTCACCAGATTCTTTAAGTGAACTTCACCTTTCTTCCTTCTCTTCCCATGTCTCTTCCTTCCCCCTCCCCCACCCACAGTGTTTTATCCTGCATCTCAATCAAATCCAGTAAGAAGAACTTGAATATTTTTGCTATCTGTTTTGTGCTGACCAAAAAGTGCATAGTTGACAGACCTGAGCAGTTAAGTTCTCTGTTTATTCACAGGATATCAATAATGTTGGCAGAGATTCACTCCCACTCCCATTGTTCCACCAATGTGCCTCACCCTATCTAGAGCTAAAATGAGTATTTCATTTTCTATTGCCTAGCTAATCTTTGCACCCAGCGAGGACTCAAATTAAAACTGTTAGTTGATAAGGTTCCTAAAGCCTTGGCTATTTGAGGATCGTAGCCTACTTTACAAAGTTGGGTAAATATTACAACACCCCCCTCCTTCTTCCCCCCCGAAAGATGGGGAAATGCAGTCACCAAGGGGCTGCCCAAGTGAGTGTGCGATAGAGCTGGAAATAGAAGCCAAGTTTCTGGGCTCCCCACCCAGGTCAGCTGGTTGATGTCAGATAAGGCAGTCTAAGGAAGAAATCTCAAATCTGGCCCAACTCTTTAAAAGCTTGTTGTTTCATTATCACTGTCACTTTGTGCTATACTGTGTGTTGTACAAACATGAGCAACTTTTCAAGCCTTTAAAGTTATATTTCATAAACTTCTCAGCCCTGATCAATTTTGTGCATTTCTGTTCCTCTCCTGTTGGCTATGTGCCCATCATGTAGGCATTCAGGGCACATATGGGATCACACTTGTGGTTTTCAGTAAAAATCACTCAGCCAAGGGGCTGCTAACCGAGCAGCATAGTATGATATCCCTCTCTGTACAGCACAACAAGACGCACAGCTCCCTGCAAGACTCTGCAGACCCGTGACTCCCTACCTTTTAAAGTCCCGGGCATTTAGGATGTTTAATGTCCATTCTAATTATTGATGTGTTTACTAGGAGAAATTAAAAGCCAAATCTATGTGGCTTAGACAGGTTGTCAGTGTGACTTCCTGTGTCTGGTTAGCAGTGCCTCTGAGGGGTCACCCACCAATGCCAAATCAGGTGCTTTCGCATTCCGTTCCCTATGTGAATAAAAAGTAACCACCAGATCTATAAGCAGGTGAGTGCCTGTTGGTAGTTTTGAGCCATCAAGGCAGTGTACCTGAGGGCACCCTGTGCTTTGATGTATTCTAGGGACTGCCAGGCAGTGCAGCACATTATGGATGTAAGTGTCAGGGTGACTGTGCACATGCATGTATGCATCTCTCAGGTTGGCTGAACACTGAAGCCATTAACAATTTCATTTAATGGTTGTAGGTCTGAGGCATCACTCAGTTTGGCCCATCAGCTGCATTTGACGAGCCTCAGCTCCGAGGGAAGAAAACATTCTGTTTCTGCTGTTGTGCAACTTGTTTTCGCAGGCTGCTTCACCAGCTGGCACGTTTCCGGAAGAGAGGATGAAGGCAAAAGGAACTTGAGCTATAAAATTTGAGCTAGCATTGAAGGGATCTTTAAAGCCTGTTCCTAGTTGCCTTACTTATTGCATGCATGCCCCTGTAACAATCTTTATGTGCTTTATATTTCCTAAATGTGAACATCTGGTGTTGGTGGTAGGCTGTTTTCAGCATCAGACTCTTGACACTCAAACTCACTTCCTGGCCTAATTTGACAAAGCCAACCTCTGAGGTCATGAACCTTTGTGCAGGTTACAGTGAAGTTTATCCTGTTTGCAGCTTGACTCTTGAGGGTTGTGATGTTTTGTTACAACCTTGGTCCGTTAACATTGTTATGATAAAAAGTTCAGAAGTGTCCAGCACCAGTGCAATGTTTGCCTGCCCTTTAAGATGACAGTTTCAAGGGCTTTTGGTTGCAGGAGACCATCCCCATGACCTGCCATGGCAGGGCAGTCCTTATTTGTTTCTTTTTCAAACATTCTTTTCCCAATCTTTTTTTAATTAAAACAAATCAAGCCAATCTGTTTGTTCTGTGCCATTGTGTTGGTGTTCGGTCCAGGAAAAAAAACTTAAGCAGTCAGTGAGGCCTAGTGGGTAGCCAAAACCCAGTGAGTCACTAGAAAAGAAATGAGCTCTTAAACTTTGCCCTGCTTCAGACCCCCAGGTGCCAAAAATTTAAGTCTTGGCCAAACAGCCCCAAATGGCCATTAACTCACCTGGGCCAGACCAAAACCCTGGATCTGAACTCCTTTTAATCTCAGTCAGTCCAGATCTGAACTTCATTCTCTGGCTTGTGTCTGTTTCGGATCACTCTACCCTCTGTCCTGCCATGTCTCTCTTTGGCAGTTAGCTCTCTTTTCTTTTTTTTACAAATGTGTAACAGGAAGCTGAGTCCTGCCCCAGTGAGTTTATAATCCGGGTACCCGGCAAGACAGAATACCAGGATGCTCTAACCTTATGCACAGTCCCATCGGTAGGTAGTGTGATAGTTTTGAAACACTCAAACTCTTGCAGATGTCTTTTTCTATCTTTTTCCTAGAAGCAGCCAGGGGCCAGTGGAGGGAATTATGCAAAAGTGCTTGTGTAAAGTAAAGTTTTCCAGTTACACTGTGTATCTTACTCCACCATTCAGGGACAATTAAAGCCTGAAGCTGCAGGAGTGAGGAGGCTTCACAGGAGCGGTTCTTTCCAACCCAGCCAAGAAAGGGAGAATCAGTTTTTGCAAAGAGAAGTATTAAGGCCAGAAAAAGTTTATTTTGACTGACTGATCTGATGCCCTGAATAAATAGGCCATGAAATTTCACTCAGTAATTCCTTCATTAATCCACAAAATGGGATGGAGATGGAGTAGCAGTTAGCTTGGTTAAGACTGCCAGTAGCGCAGCAACATCTACCATGTTTTGGAGATGCTGTAGTAGGGATTAACTTCCCTCCTTAGCCAGCGTGTGCATCTTTTTGTGTCTAGCTTTAGTTTCTAATTGCCAGCTGTTTTCCCAGGTCTGGGGCTGCGTGGGTGGGAGAAAGGATGCTGGATGTATCTTTCCATCTCTCCTAACAAGAAAAGTTGAAAGCTAGTGAGGCAGGAATTTCAACAATGAGTCCAGAAAGGGAGTTCTGTCTAGAACTATTCTGCTTTCTGGAGTCAGATCCTACTCCTCAAAGCATGTTCAGGTGGTTTCAGTCCTGTGGGGTATGTACATTTGTATATGTGTCTTTGAACAAACTTATCCTCATCACAGGATTGAAATCCCTGCCCCACTGAAATTGATGGCAAAGATCCCATTGACTCAGAGCCAGACCCGAGCTGACTGTTCCTCTTCCTGCAGGGGATGTCAGTTGTAACAAGAATGAGTTCCTTGAGCTGGCACATTGGAAGGCAGGAACAAAGAAAAAGAGGAAGATGTGTGTTCTTTTGTTAATTCTTTCATAGCGTTGCTTTGTGTGGCACGTATTAAAACGTGCTGGATGCTTGGCAAAAGGTATCTTGCAGTGGATACAAGCAGCATAGTTTTACATTAGCTGTCATTAGGTCATAGGGCATCCCATAGAAACATCAGTCCTCACATGCAGATTCTTTGTGTTACAATCATTTTAATATTGAAGACTGAGTGTTTGGGAAACTTCTTTGTCTCATAAATCAGAAACAAGTGCTGCAATCCAGATCAGGATTAACATGTTTGCATGAATGATTTTTCCTTCCCTATATTACTAATAATACCTCATATCTGTTAGGGCTGTACAAAGCTATGGTTGCTGATTCAGTTCAGCGGAGATTCGGCCCAATTCGGCAGCCAACTCTCCAAATCTGAATTGAATCGGGAAACCCTTTAATCTCTCTGAATCAAATCGGTACCCTCCGAATCGAATCAGAGAGATTCAGAGAGATCCGAAGATTCAGACAGAGACACATCTTTAAATGTTTTTTCTACATACCAGGCAGCTCATGAATGCTGAGATTGCAGAATTCATCTGCCCCCCCACTGCTTGCTAGACAAACAGGGATCCCCCACCTCGCTCCCTCCTATCTCCCACAGCACAGACCCCAGTCCCACAGACCCTAGGCATGTGGTATGCTAGCTAATGCTAAGAGGTGTCTGAGTGTGTCTCTCTCCAATTTCACTGAGACAAGCAGACAGAACAGTGACCACTTAGGGCGGTTTGGAGCTAATCAACAGGTCAGCCCATAAGCTGCTTAAGAAGAATTCGAAGTAATGGAGACAGACTATTGTTTTGCTAATGAAGTGATAAACACTCTTATCAGTTTGCTGCAGACAGTATAAAGAAGCAGGGAGGGAGATTGAAAAGCTCCATATCATCAACAGATACATGCACTGCACACCCACCTTGCCTCAGAGTACTAGCAGGGTGTTGGGGTCTAACAACACTCCTGCCTCTTGAGCAGCCAATGGGAAAACGCCTGGAATGGTGCAGGAAGACATCCCTAATCAGAGCATCCTGCCAGCCTGGCCACACCCCTCCTCTCCCACAGCTCAGCATTGTGCAAGGAAGGGAGGTCTGCTGTAGTGCTCCCCCTCCCCCCCTGCTTCTAGCCTGAGCCACTGCAGGCATGTCTGTTCAGTTACAAAGTGATTTAACTTAGGCAGGTTAGACTAACCTGAAAAGATTGAATCAATTCAGGATCAGGCTTTTTGAATGTCTGTCACAGACCCCTTCCTGGTTCAAGTTAAATCACAGTCCCCCAATATGATTTACAGCCTGGGCTGGGCTGTGCTGTCAGCTCTAGAGAGCAGGGCTGGCCCCACCCCTCTGCTCCCTAGCTGGGGGGGGTGGGGGGGCACAGGCAAGCCCAGCTGGGGATGCAGTCCAGTCTACAGGGGGAGGAGGGGATGACTGCCTCCCCCTCCCCCGGCAAACGCTGGCTCGGGTCTGGGGCCAAAGAGGGGGGTTAAACATCCCGTCCCCTGCTCAAATTTAGTGCTGGCTGCAACTGTGGACTATAAATCCCATGGGCACCTGGAAGCAGGAAGATGAAGTGATGAGCAAACCTTCAGAATCCTGCCGCTTTAATTCTGGACTGCAAGTCCCAGAGACCTTGGGGGCAGCAGGAAGAGGAAGTGAACACACAGCCAGAGAGCTGTGGTCTGCTGCCCCCTGGTGTCTGACCTGAGCCACTGCAGGCATGTGGTTGCATTTCCGGAATCAAAGGTAAATGTCTGTTCACTTCTGTTTCAATTTAATCTGTGCAGTTTTGACTAACCTGCAAAGACCGAATTGATTCAGCCTCAGGCTTTTTGACTGTCTGTACCTAGCCTTACAGAAAGGGGGTGCCATGCTGTGAGCCTTCCTTGCCAGTTCAGAAGTCAGGGCAAATCGAGAGTCAGTTTGCTCTCAATCCAAGAACTTTTGTGTGTGCATGTGAGAGAAAATATACAAGAAAATCTGATGATGGAGCTGCTGCATGGGAAAAGTTCATGCAAGAAGCCCCATGCTCATTTGCATTCTTTGCAGAGAAAAATGCAGATGGTATTAAAAATTAACTGTACTGTCCTTTTATGTTTGCATGGGGGGGCATTAATCCAGGAGCACTTCAATGACTATGTTATGGCGCCAGTGAAATGCAGCTTCTATACAATGTTGAGAGAATTTTGATTTCTGTCAAATCATCTTCTCTGTCAAAAGTGCCAAGGGATCTTTACTATCCACATTTCAGACAAAACCTCTGGCTTTATAGTCTCATCTAAAATATCCATGAAAAAGAAACTACAGCGAATCGGAGTTGAAGAGAGACAGATTGAATAGACCTTGCTAGGACTCCTGGTTGTAGTCCAAGTGGATTGGTGAAGTTGAATCTGATGCTTATGCTAAGCCAAGCCATCCCTTTCTGTCTAAGAAATACATTGCACTGGGAAGATTTTTAAGGTTTATAGGCCCAGAGAGTATAGCACAGTCACTGCTGGATTAAGCTTGCACAGCTGTTCCTGGAGTACTCCAAACTAAAGCAGCTGCCTGACAGATTGTAGACATTATTTTTCCCTCTCTCTTATTTTTCCCTCTCGGGCTTGTTAGCAGTGAGTGTTCTGGTGCCAACTGATTCTTTAGTCCATGCACTGTCGTGGGACATTCCTTAGCAGTGGGGAAGTTGTGACCTTGAGTGCTGACTTGTCAGCAGTGGGGGCTGACCTTATCTGTTGTAATAATAGTCAGGGCTTCTCATCATTTGCAAAAACTAATAACACTCTCCTGAGGAGATGGGGGAAAAAATAAAGCATAAGAGTTATTTGCTGAAGGCCCAGACAATCCCTGTTGATGTCAGGGCTAGCCCTGGGGATTAACTGGCTCCCACATTTGGTAAAGGCAGTGGTGTTCTTGAAGGCTCATCGGGGGAACCTGTATAACTAATATGAATGACTGCATGGCATAGGCCTAGTGAGAAGGCAAAGGGCCTGCTATTTGTCAACTGTGGGACTTCTCTATTAGCTCAAGGAGGTGTTCATTTTTGGAACTAGAAAACCAGGGCTGTAGACCCATCTCCCCTGTTGGTGGGTAATTCATGCGTCTGCCAGGTTGCATTCACTGCTGGACAACATCTAGGGAGAGAGGGCATTTAATGTCTTTCTTAGGCCATTGGTGAGTTAGTTTGCAACTTCAGTAGAGAGCCCTGGAAGTGGCTGTTTCACAGCAGCTGCAAAAACATCCTTTTTTCTTCTTACAGTGTGGACATGCAGCCCTCTCTTTAGGAACTGAACTGAGGCCTAGTCTACATTGAGACTTTTTGCCACCAGAGCAGCTATACCCACATATCCCTGGCAGAAACAAACCACGTCATGGCAAGTTGCTGTCTTTGCTAGTGCAGCTGATCTAAACTAGGTGTTCATATCATGCATCTCCATCAGCGTATTATAATTTCAGCGTAGATAAATCCCAAGACCTCAGCCCCATCTGCCACTGCATTGGCTATGGGCAAAGGTCAACAGACAGCTCTGGAATGGCGAAATCTCCCTCAAGTTCCCTCAAGTTGTTTTCTTGGCTGGCCCCACTTACAAAGAATTACTTCTGCTTCATCCTGCACATCAAGGTCAGAGATGATTGGGCCCAGGCCCAGCAATGGTAATTACAAGGTAACGACTTCCTTTCTCTGGGGGAGTGCATGCATCACTGCTGCAGCTGCACAGACTGCCCATCTGGAGCCTAGCACAGACTGAAACCCAGCTCTTGATCTTGGTGACTCAAGAGCATTCCCAGCCCCCTGCTTGTTTTGAACCTTGTGTGTATCTCCTTTGCTCACCCCCGCTTCTTCCATGGCAGGCAGGGGGTTAGCCCATTTGCTCTCTTCTGGAATGGCCTTTGTTTCCAAACAGTCCCTTTCCTTGACATTGTATTTCCCTAATTTCCATGGCACATTGCTCAGCTCCCAAGAATGCAGTCATTAAATCCTCTCTATCAGTTCATGTCTTCTTTCCATTTCACACAGCACAGTCTGAAACTAAACGAGCAACTCTTTCAACCAGGCAAACCCTATTAAAGGAAAAGTGCTCTGTAAAAATACAGAAATGATGAGCTTTTTATGAGAGGTTTTATGAGATTTTTTCCAGGCCTGACTAAAGTTGTATTTTATTTCTCTCCAATCCTGCCATGCTCAGAAAGAAGGGAAGAGACTCTTTGGAAAGATCTTTTTCAAGACAATAGGACAGAAAATAATGAAATGTTTTAAATGTTTGAATTATTTCCTTTCAACTTTAGAAACATCAGCATTCATTGCATTGCCAGAAACAGCAATCATATATCTATGAAAAAACCTTACTGAGATTTTCCTGTCCCTTCCAGTACCAGCATTTTAACGAGGGGTGCACCAGTAAAGATTTTCTTGGCTGATATTGATGGCCGATTATTAACCAGACATATCGGCCGATACTGATCTGATAGCCGATACCCGCCAGGAAGAGGCCAGTGCTGTCCCTGGCCCCAAACCTGTAGCGGGCAGCCTGCCCTTGCCCCATGCACAAATCCAGGGGGTACATGTCCCCCATGCCTCCCCCAGGGGTGCGCGCAGTGGCAGGGAGCCACACCCCCTGGACGAGCCATCTGAAGATCCGTCCCACTCCTGGGATTGCATTCACCACCCTGGCTGGACAGTGCCTTCCCCTGCCCCATTCCCTTGCTCACCATGGGGGCCTTGATATTGCCCTTCCCTCTCCCACGCCCCTTGCCCCCCCACAGACTTACCTGCAGGGTGCTGCTCCTCATGCTGCCCAGCTGCATTCCTGACCACATGCATGTTCAGATGTGTGCATGCATGTGGCATTTATCAGTGATATTATTGGCTAAAAAATGCCAATTTCTGATTATATTAATTTTTATGTTATTGGTGCTGATTTGATTAATAGATTCATAGATTGTAAGGCCGGAAGGGACCTCAGAAGATCATCGGGTCCAGCCCACTGCACCAAGCAGGAAAGGTAACTGCAGGTCAGGTGACTGCAGCAAGGTGATGATCTAGTCTCCTCTTGAAGATTTCCAGAGTAGGTGATTGCACTACCTCTGGAGGCAGCTTATTTCACAGTCTGGACACCCTGACTGTGAGGAAGTTTTTCCTAATGTTGAGCCCAAATTGATCTCCCAGGAGTTTGTGGCCATTACTCCTAGTTTTCCCCTCAGATGCCCTGGTGAACAGTTGCTCACCAAGCCCTTGATGTACTCCCCTAGTGTAGCAGTAAGCTGCTACAAGGTCCCCTCTCAGCCTTCTCTTCTTCAGGCTGAGGAGTCCCAGATCCCTCAGCCTTTCCTCGTGTGGCTTGCCTTTTAAGACTCTGATCATATGGGTGGCTCTTCTTTGGACTCTCTGAAGCTTGTCCACGTCCTTGTCAAAGTGAGGTGCCCAGAACTGGATGCAGTACTCCAGCTGTGGTCTCACTAGTGCTGAGTAGAGCAGAAGAATCACCTCCTTGGTTTTGCTAGAGATGCATTGATTGATGCATGCCAGGGTATTATTTGCCCTACTGGCTACAGCATCGCACTGCCAGCTCATATTCATACTGAGGCCTATTATTACCCCCATGTCCCTTCCATTCGTGGTGCTGGTCAGTTCGGTGCCACCAAGCCTGTAGGTGTGTTGGGGGTTGCTCATCCCCAGATGGAGCACTTTACATTTCTCAATGTTGAACTTCATCAGATTCTGATCCATCCAATTTGCCAGCCTGTCTAGGTCTGCCTGTATCTGCAGCCTGTCTTCAAGCATGATCACGCTGCCCCTTAGCTTGGTGTTGTCTGCAAACTTAGCCAGTGAGCTCTTCACCCCCACATCCAAATCATTAATAAAGATGTTGATATATCAGTGTACCTCTAGTGTTTGTGCTTGAAAGCTTGCAAAGAACAATTTTTCCAACTATTTAGTTGCTCTAATAGAAGATATCACATCTACCCAAAGAACCTTGTGTGCCAATTCAGCAAAATACTTCAGGTCTCTGTTTTGCTGAATTAGAACTAAGGTGGAAGTGGTGAGTTTCTTACCTTCCTGTAAAGCAGTGATTTTCAACTTAGGGTACCAGAATACCCTGAGGTGCTGCGAGATCCTTTGAAGGGTGCCACAGGAAGTATGAAGTGATAAGGGAGGTGTGAAGAGATAAGCAAATAAGGGTAAACTCAGGCTCTACCTGCCTGGTTGCTCCCCTGCCGCCGCTGCCTGGCCCCTCTGCAAGGAGGTAAGCACTGCAGTAAATAAATGAGCATCAAACATGGTACTGCTCAGTTCACAAAAATTATGAAGAGGAGCCTTAAGCCTAAAAAGGTTGAGAAACACGGCTCTAAAGAACTAACACTAAATGCATTTCAGGACTTAGTAGTCATTTTTGTCCCTTCCCACAAGGTAAGAAGGTTGGATGGGCGAACGGTCCCTCCTGGTGTGGCAGAGAGGAATCGCAGGGTAAGGTGCACAACACATCTGCTCTGTTACAACACAGTCATTTTGGAGATGGGTAATGAAGGTGAGGGAAGGAAGACCTTTATCACAACAACATCCATTTAGCCTTTCTCTCAGTTTTGTTCTGTCAGGAATGGAGTGAGTTTTAAGTTCTGTGCTTCTCCAAATGCATCCAGTGTCTTCTGTGGAAAAAGGGAGCTGAAATGGGTATAGACCCTGCTGTATTTATATTTTAAAAGGCCTGAAACAAAGGTAGCTTGTAAGGCAGGTTTTGGAGAATCTCTCTTGTCTCTTCAAGAAAATGTAGAAATAACCACAATCAGAACAATTTACCCAACTTCCTTCTCTTTTTGTTGCCACTTCCTTCTTTTTCCCAGTCTGAAGTTTGGGGACTGATTAAATGAAACCTGAATCTGAACCATGCTAAAACTTTGCAGTTCCCAGCCTATTCACTCAGGGCTGTGATTTCTGAATGGTTTGTGGATGATGTATTCTCAGAACTCTCATCCACTTATGAGTTTTGTCTGTCCCAAGTTTCTGGACACACTTTGAATGCTGAATGGAGAGGAAGGTACAGAATTTGAAATACAGCCTCTTGATACATAATTTGGGCTCTAACTTGGCAGCTATTCCCCTCCAGGATCAGGTTTATTAAAAATAACACCCCCACCAACTCCTGATCAGTTTAGTGTATTGCTGTGGCTCATCAAGTGCCTAGTGGTGTCATCATTTGCAGACAAATGCCCTGTCCATACTATCAAGCAGTTTCCAACGCCACATTACAACCAGCTCACCATTAACCTGTCTCTACAGGATATCAAGCAGGTGACAAGTGACCCTCAGACATGAAGCTTCCAGGAAAGCTGTGAAACTTCTGAACCTGTTATGCAAGCCTCATTGTAGGGTAGTGAATCATTGTTACTGGCCACATCTACACAAGATGCTGACAGTACAGTTGTTACTGCACAGTTATTTAGTACTTGCATACTCAAGTACTAAATGCCTGTGCAGTAACTAGATTTAGTGAAGTGTAGCATCCCCAAACAGCTTTTTGGTGATGCTGACCACATTACACATCTCATTACTACTGTGCAATAGTGTTGCATCATGCTTTGTGCCATGCAACGCTACTGCACAGTAGTAACAAGCTACTGCTCAGTCAGTGTCTCGTGCACATGTGGCAGCTGAGGAGCAGTAGATGGACACTGTCTGTTTCCTTCTTTGTCTGCTGCTCCACACAAACTCGGAAGATAAGACAAATACACTTGTAGCTAAACCAGCAACCACCTCCATCAGAGCTGTTACAGTTCCAGTGGCTTTCTTGGTACAGGGTACAGGCATATTATTAGGCTGGAAAACCAACTAATTGAGAAGTAGACCCTTCAAGGACTGTCACAACACAGTTGGCCATCACAGGTTACCACCAAAGACAAACCAAGGCTGAACCTTCAGCTGTACTTGAAGGACCTCACTAGAGAGTGACTTGGGGATGTTCAGGCAGCAAGGAGGCAATGTCCCTATTGAGCCTTGCCATCATGATGATTATATTTCATTTTCTTTTGAAATTATTTTCCTTGTTTAGCAATAACAGTTTAAAGGCATCATAGTCTACAAAAAGGGGTTAGCCTCTCAGGCAGTCCCAAGGGTGGTCAACCTACAGCACAAGTGGCACGGGCAGCCTGTGTGTATGGGACATGGCAGACTAGGGAGGAGGCAGGCAGCACAGCACAAAAGCAAATAACGCAGCGAGCAAAAAAGGCAGAGCAGCAGCTCAGGCAGGGGAATGGGATTGGAGTGGCACTCGGGGATGCAGGGCTTATTTTGTGGCACACCTGCCTAAAAGGTCAGCCCCCACTGGTGTAGCAGTTGCAAAGGGATCTGCACTCACATCCTGACATTTGTTTCCAGACTTTCTTGGGAATGGACTTTTTCCTGACTTCATGTTCGTCTTTATTCCCTGGTGTACTGGAGTCTTGTAGTCTGTGTTTATCCCAGTCAAGTGCTGAATGGCTGTTGCAGGAACATTATGAATGAAGTTTCTCAGTCACATCTCTCTGGGTCATTGGCCCTTCCTTGCCCACTTGTTCTACACTTACATATGCGCCTTCTTGCCATGCAGCACTGCAATTGCTTTTGCTTAGGACCAGGCCAGTCTTCCACCTTAATTTTCTGTTTTCCTGCTGCAATGATAAATGCAACTAGAAGCACATGCATGAGCCCATAATTTCTGTATCTCAGATTAGCTGCCCTGTGGAGGGCTGCCCCAGTTACAGTGTTCTACGTTATACAGTGTGCCACATTGGAGATACTGCACTTCTGATGGCCTTAACGGCAGCATTAAAAGCATAGGCAGCCTATGGCCTTTGCACCAACGCAGCATAGCATAGTTAGGGGGGTGCTGCTGGGCCCTTCAGTGCAGCACCATGCAAAAAAAAAGGGGTATGGAGGAGAGCAGGATAAAAGCTGTAGAAGCCTGTATAAACACAGAGAGCTGACACCGTGGGTGTTTCTTGCCTGTATGTTTTGAGAGAGGGAAATGTACAGAAGAGCACCCAGATAAATATTGGCAGCGAGCAATTTTTAGTGATGCAAGTAATAAATTGATAATGGCCAGTCAAAGAAATGCTTCAGAAAACTGGGTGCTAACTCTGCCGACAGCATGAACTGAGCGCACAAAAGGCTCCAGTGGGATCTAGAGGCTGCGTGTGAAATGTCAGCGGAGTGGAAACTGTCTGAATTGCCCTGGTGCTCTGTAAACAGTGCTCGGCAACAAGCACAATGTCCTGCTTTTGCAGGAAGATTTTTGAAATCCCCGTCACTTGTGCTACTGCTGCTGTTATGATTGTGGGTCTGTCTGGGACTGCGCCAGCCAGGAACAGTGTAACCGACCTGCAGCTGGGCTTTCAAGTTATCCTTGCTTGGCTTGATTTGCTGTTGGCTTTTTATATTTTGATTTCTGGCTTGCAGTTTGCCATCCTGTGGCTTGTAGTGATTTGAGGTTTCCCCTGGAACTTGGCCTGAGGAATTAGTTGTAAAAGCCATAGATTAAGGCCCAGGACTTGCAAAGCCAGCTCAGTTCTCTGAGCACTGGCAGGTCCTAAAATGCTCTTGGTGTCCCCTCTTGGATTCGTAACCTCGTAGGTCCAAGTGCCCTGGGAACCAGAGCTGAGCAGCACATCTTTGGGCTGATCCTAAGTCAATGGGAGTGTCTCCATTCAGTCTAATTGGGCTTTGCATCAGGCTTGTTGTGCTCTGTGATGGTTCACAGAACCGGGCAGCTTCCTGGTCCCAAGCTTCCTCCCTTTCTTTCCCCTCCCACTCTCTACCAACACACCCCTCTCTGTACCAGCTAACCATGTAGTTTGATCTTCTCCTTCATGCAGTTTGCAAAGCCACTAAAATCCTGCCAAATTCCCAGCTGTTCCTCACCTATTTATCTGCCTGCTTTCCTGTCTCTCTCCAAAGCAACAGAGTCTAGCACTTCTCTGTGAATCCAGCCAGAAGAAAGGGTTGTCAGACTTATTCTGTAAGCAGTGGGTATGTTATGCTGACTCCATAAGCACTGGTTAAAGAAAAATCTTTTCCTTTCAGTTTTAGTCTTAGTGCTACTATATTAGGTGAGGATCCTCTTTACTCTACTAGTTCCTTCCTTAGAATGGAAATGAGGGTTGGAGGACAGGATATCTATACTTGTTCTTGCTTGTCTTCCCAGCACACCTTTACATATGACTGACACTTCAATAAGTGTTGTATATCTACTGAGTGTCTTTATTCCTTAAGAAACGAGCAGCCACTAATCAATCTGACCTGCTGACACCAAACGGAAGTTTTTTTAACTTGTTTGCAACTCTGATGTATAAGAAAAAGAAACACATTGTCTTCATGTATCCCTGAATAGGAGATCATGTTGCCATCTTCCAGCCTACTGCATCTCACAGCCCAAAACACTGTAGCAATATTAACACTACTGTAGAATGATCCTTTTACTAAAAGACTATTGAAGATACAAGAAAGAGGAGCAGAGCTGCATATAAATAACATTTTAAAATGCTTTTTCCTACTCTTTAAAAGGGCTTTTCTTCTCTTGTCCATTTCATAAAGAGTCGTTGGATGCAACGCTTGATTTTTTTTATTATTATTATTATTATTTATTTATTTATTTTGGAGGAGTTTGCCTGCTCTTCCACACAGTCCCTGTGATATCACTTCTTCAGGCATGGTTTAAGTTGCAGGAGAAGATAGATCCTTTTTCATGAAAAAATTCTGTTTCTGGAGCAAATTTTTCTTCTTAGAAGTGCAAAGGAGCAGGAGTAGTTGAGCTGGGATAATTTATAAGTTAATTATTAATTAATTTCTAAGTAGAATGATCTTCAGTGTTCCAGCAGCTCTTAAAGTTATTCCTGTTTGGATTTATTAAGTAGTCAGTTGCTTTGAATTGACTCCTAAAGCAGCCTGTACACGCTGTCACTGGCTGCATCTACATGAGGTGCTGACCACGCAGTTATTACTGTGCAGTCATTTAGTACTTGCATACCCAACTTACCTGGCAGGGGAAATAACATGATCACTAAGGCAGTTTTCCTAGTTGCGCCCAGGGAAAACCACTTTTCTGGCATGGGGTGGTACCCACGGAGGTAATGTATAATAAACCTCCCACCTGCTGCTCGAGTGGGAATATCTTGTCTTTATGCCCCCTTTATGGAAAGGAGAAACTCCTTCCTAGCTTGCTCCTGTAGCCTTATGGCTGAGGTTAAGCAAAACTCAGGGGCATCTGATCCCCAAGCCTTGGGTCTGCATGTAGGATGCCTGCCAAAGTATTTGGAAACATCTGAAGCCCCAGGTGGGGTGGAGGATGTTTGCTGGTAGTAGGGCCACTTATGGTTCTGGACTGACTCATGTTTTTGGAATTGATTTGGCTTGGAATACGGAAAATTCTCTTAAAAAAAAAAAGGTGGGGGGGAAGAAGCCCCCTTAAGGGGACCCTCCTAAGGGGGCCCCCAGTCCTCTTCTTGCCCAGGGCCCCAAAACATCTTAATCTGTGTCTGCATAAAGTCCTGTCTTGCTTTTCAGTCTCAACTTCTGCATGATAAAATGCCTTATCTGCCTTATCCGATGCCTAAAATGCCGTATCAAGGGCACATGTCTTCCTTAGCAAAAGATGGAGGTCCCCAGCTTAACAAAAGGAATCCATATAGTATTATATTTGAATGATATTTCTGTTTTTAATTGTCCATATTTTCCAGGTAGATAGTTCTTATAGTTTATTGCTTCTTCCAGGAGGATGAAAGAGTTCACATTCCACACCAAGCCAAGATTTAAGTAGCTCTCTTAACCTCACCTCTGTAGACAAGATATCTTTATGGAGAAACTACATGTCTCTACATTTGCTCCAGGCAACCCCAGTGATTCTGCAGTATTGATGTAGATATGGTTTTCCCTAAGCACTACTGTTCACTCCCCCTGTGGAGTTTTGCCAGTTGCTATCAGAGAAAGAGTCACTACACACTTTGCCAATTGTGACCAAGACTTCCTCTACCCATAGTCTGAATGATCCAAGGCAAATCTACCTGATCTTGGTTGACCTATGAATCCTGGTCTCTGTCTGTGGAGTTAGACTCCTGCAGAGATGTTGGATGGAGGATAAGGGAGGCAGGCAGCTGAAACTGCCTTACCTCGTTCTTCACCTTACATTTTCCCCATTTGAAAGCTAAGGCATGAGCTTTCATACACATTTCCTCCATTTCCCAGCAGCTGATGGAGTAGGTTGTTGTCTATGAAGGACTGGTTCAGAGCTCTCATAGACAACAACCTACTCCATTAGCCATCCTACCCTGCCTTCTGCCACTGAGTTTTGTTGCCATGAGAATCATCTTCAAATTCAGTGCCATGTCTATTTTATTCCTAATGTGCATTGTTGCTTTACATCTGAGAGTGACTCTGGAGTTCAGTATCATGTACAATTTATAGCATGTTCTTTTGTGTAAATATTCTGTTATACACAAGGCCCAATAAGAACAAGACCTTCGCAAATGACCTTTAGTGGAAATAACCATACCGAAATTCTTCCAGTATGATGCATCTTGGATGCTGGTCTGCAGTAGTCTCAAATGTCTGATGGAAAGTCCCATAATGCATTCAATACTTCAGTCACTTATAATTCAAGGTTAAGTGTCATCCTGCTAAGAAGAGCTGAATTCTCTCAGTTTGCATTTCTCTTCTAGTGTCACATTCTAGGAGACAGGGTGGGCTGCTCCTGAAAGAGCGGATTAGTCAGTGACTGCATAGTGACCAAAGAGCAGTCAAATATTATTCAGTCAAATAAGCATGTCATCAAAGAAGAAAGACTTGTTCCTCTCTCTCTCTCTTTCTCACCTGTGGTTCAGTGTCTTAATTAATTACTGGGCTTCACTTAACAAAAAGGGATATTTTCTGAGGATTTCCAAGTGTTCACAGATATTGATCTAAATTAATAAAACAAGATTAAAAATCAAAAGAATGTTCTGACATCCCTATTTTGCCCTCTGGGTATTAACTTTAATAAGAATAATTCCTTCTCATAGCACTTCTCATCAGTAGATCTTAAGAAACTTGAGAAAATGCCATTATCTCTATATTACCTATGGAGATAGTGAGTGATGGAATGAAGTGGCTTGCCTATGGTACAGCAGCAGTCCAGTGGTGAAGGGAAGGACAGCGCTGCAGTCTCTCTAAACACAAGGTGGTTGCTGGTGATCTGGGGTTGGTTCTATGCCTGGGTCAGAGCTGATGCAGAGGCAGCAGCACCTCCGTTTTTAGGACTAGGTCACCATAGTTTCATAGTAGCTAGGGTCAGGAGGGAACTGAACAGATCATCTAGCCTGACCCCCTGCCACAGGCAGGAATGAATGCTGGGTTCACAAGACCCCAGACAGGTGATCATCCAACCTCCTCTTGAATTTGCCCAAGGTAGGGGCGAGGACCACTTCCCTGGGAAGCTGGTTCCAGATTTCAGTCTGGAACCAACCAGTCTCGCACCAGTGTAACCTTCAACAAAATTTGAGAGACCTGGGCTTTTGAGAGCCTGGCCCCTTCCCAGTGTCAGTATCCGTGACTACCGCTCCAACATGAAAAAGCAGCAGCCTTGTCCCAAGGTAGATTCAGAAGCTTTACATGGGCCCAATGAACATCCTTGAGCCAGAAGCATCACCTGCCTGAGTTATAAGCCATGCAGATCAGAGCCCAAAGCCTGCACATAACAGTCCATTAAAACAAAATATTATCTTGTTTATGAGCAAAGCTGAGAAGCAAAGCAGCTTTGAAACAGATACACAAAGCTTAAGGAAGGTCTCCTTTTGAAAAGCCTGCTAAGGCAGCTGCTGAGTAGCTTTTCCTTGCATCTTAATATCTTCTACTAGGCAGATTTTGGCTTCAGGAGAACAGGGAATGCATTTGCCTTAAGCAGATAAGTTATATAACCAAATATTTAAATAAAAAACATGTCTGGAGGTGGGGATTCTCTGTGCAGGGTTTACCTTTTCCCAACATAGAAAACTGCAATTTGCTGTTTAGGTTAGCCATGGCCCAGCAGGGCATAGAGAAGTTCACACGGTGTGAGCACTCCTTTCTCACCTAGTTCCTGGATTTCCTGCAGATATGTCTCAATTATGTTCTTCCTCCTTACATGCAGGCCTTCCTCTCCCTTACCCTTACACTTGCAGCCCCTTGGCAGAGGAGTGCAGCAGAAAGAGGTGGATGAGATGGGGGAAGAACAGGCGTTGGGGCTGTAGAGTTGTACATGAGCCCGGTCCGTCTTCTCCCCCATTCCAGTGTGCAGGCTTCTGAGCAGATGAGGATGTCATATGTCAGGTCCTGGGACACAACCTAGAGGACCTGACAAGTTATTCAATCCTCAGTGCCTATGTTTCCCCATCAATAAAATGAGTGGTATACATACTTTCCCTATCTGCAGGGCTTTTAATGCCTGATTTGATTGTAGAACACTTTGAGATCCTTGGGCCAACAGTGCTAGATGTACTCAGTGTTCCTCAGCTGACTGACTCCTCTTCTTTTCTTCTCTTTGAAAAAAAGAAAATGGGGAGGCAGAAGAGAGGTGGCAAGGATATGGGTTGAAGGGAGGCAGAACAACAGTGCCTAAAGCACCCAGGGCTGATGCTGTCATGTTACTTGACTATTTTTATTTAATACAAGAAAAGGCTCCTCTTTGTGGGAAGGAGAATGCTTGTTCAGTTGTATACCTTACTTTTGATTTGTTTTCCTTGGCATTTCTGTTGCCATAGTCAACCCCTTCTGGCCTGTCCCTGCTTCACTGTGGTCTCCCTTCCCTTATCCCCAAGTCTCTTTTGTCTTCTGTCTCTTCTGCACATACCACTTCAGTGACTGCCCCTCTGAGAAATATCCCCCTGGCTGTCCACTCTATACTGTGTCTGCTGGTGCTCCCAGTCCTGTCTTGTTGCACGGCTTAATGGGAAACTTCCTGTTGGTTCTTATCTGGCACCAGCAGTTGGTCTCCTATTGCTTCTTAGCACTCGGGGTTATTACCAAGGAGTCCTGTAGTGCTCCTTTCTAGTGCACCTGATGTCTCCAGCTTTTGCTAGTCTCTCACAGAGCTCTTGGTACTTAATGTTCCGCTTTAATGAAGGAAGAGTGTCCTGTGGGTTCCTATCCTGCTCAAAACAATGCGTAGCCTTCATCTCCTGGGAACCGGTGACACAGAGAAATTTCCAAAACAGGAAACAGCATCTTGGATTCAAAAGCGCGCTTTCGGAGGGGCGGATGTTTTCATGGGGCCGGATGCAGTTTAGGGGCAGGCCTCGCTGACAAAGGCAAGGCATGTCAGCACAGTTCGGAGAGCATTTATAACTCCTTAACAGTCTTCTTCATAGTCCCTCTGGTGCCGGCTGATGCTGGTCTGATGCCAGAATTGGAGAGGAATAATCCTTTAACAGAGCAGTGGCCGGCAAGGGGCTGTACCCATGTCCCTGGGTTTTGGCACATCCACAGTGCTGTTGGGGCAGAAGTTAGGTGCACTTCATCCTGAAAGACAGACTGAGCTGAAGGAGGACCATTTAGCAGTTGTTAACAGATTAGATGCTATGAAAGAGTTCTAGTGCCACCTCCTCCCAGTAGAGAGTAGTGGTGCCTTATATGTTAAGACAGGAGTGGCCAACCTGCAATACATGTGCCACAGCTGGCATGAGCAGCCTCTGAGTGGCAGACAGCAGAGCAGGGAGAGAGCAGGGAATGCAGCAGCAGATCAGGCAAGGAACAGAAAGCAGAGTAAATAGGGCAGGCAAAGGGGATCAGAGTGGTACTTGGAAAGCTTATGGGGCTTATTTTGTAGTACTCCTACCAAAAAGGTTGGCCCTCACTATGCTCAGATTTCTGCCCCATTTTAATATATATGGTGCCTTATGTCACGGGATCCCAGAACTCGTGGCTAAGATGAAGCTTTATAATGCCAGTTTAGCAGGAGGGGAGTTGAGACTTAGAAGTGATTTGGCCAAGTGCAGTGATGGAACAGAAAAAGAATCCAAACTTCCCATTGATCCCCTGCACTTGCCACTACATTGTGATTCAAACCACGTCTCTGCGTGAAACACCAAACATAGTTGTGTTTTGGTAGGACCCTGGAGTCTGTATTGGATAACAAGTTCCCAGCTCTATTGTCAAAGTCAGTGGTCTGCCCAAGCCTAGCAGCCCATTGAGCTAGTGAAGTAAAGGCAAGCCAGTTATTGCTACCATGGCTCCAGCTGCAGAAATTCAAGCCCTGCTCTGCACCTTACAGCTGCTGGAGAGGCTGTTGTCAAAGGACACTTGACCATTCTGGCTGGAGTGTCAAATGTGCCCAGATATGATTGCTACAGTGAGATCCCTTAACCACTCTGACCCTATCCTATTGTGGTATTCATACAGGTAATCCAAAATCCATATTCCCTGGCTCTGGAAGCTCTTGGTCTTGCCACAAGACAAAGTGCGATAGGTGGGTATGATGAGCAAACTGGTGGGAGTTGAAGGGGAAGTCACAAGGAGAATAATCAGCAGCATTTGCACCAGGGGTGCTTCTACCTTCTTCCTCCCCTCTCAGAAGCAGAAGCTGCTCTGTGCCTGCAACACTGGTGTCTTCAGGCTTCTGCAGTTGCCAGCTTGCTCAGAAGTGGGGGGGGTGCATTTTAATTATAGAGGTTTCCGGGCAGCCGCTCTAATCAAAACGCCACAGCATCATGTGTTATTAAGCCCCCACATGTTTAAAAAGGGCTGCGGGATGCTTTATCTAAACCTCATTCAGCAAGGTTTAGTTCAAGCACCCCCCAGCCATTGTTAAACCCATGGGGGCTTAATACACACAATGCTGCGGCATTATAATTAAAACGCTAATGAGCACATGTATAGGCAGCTTATGTTACCATGCTAGAGCACTGTTAACACAATCTGAGCTTCATTTTGGCAGGTGTCTGGTTCTTTGGTTGGTTTGGTGAGGCTTAATAGTGCAACAATGGGAGCTTGTCTTCTGCTCCTCCATAAAACGGGGAAAGTTAAGTTTCTGAAAGATCAGTCAGGTTCATGGGTACTGTAGCAGATGTAAGACATGCTCATAAAAGATGTAACCTTTAAACCACATCTTCCTCTTGCAGAGCTGTATGACTTTGGGAGGTCAGGGTGCTGTTTGACATGCCAAAGAATGTTGTTTGCTGGCTGGCCTGTGTGCTAATGTTTGTCCTGTCTGTCTTACATACCCTTTCCACTGCTACATTACATGCTCTTTGCAACAAGGTACAGACTCTGACTTAGTGACCCGCTTCCTGTCTTACCAATTGGCTTTTGGCTCCTTTGCCTACGAGGTCAGACAGAAATATTTCTGGTCAGCTTTACAGAACTGTTAGAAAATGCATCCCAGCTTATTACCTGTTTTTTCGCTTTCCTTCCAAAATGCAAAACTGGCCAGTCATTTAATTGGTCAAAGATAGACTGGGGAGGTGGGGGACATGTCTAAGCAGGACACCCTGCTTCTTCTACCCCCATGCACACACACAGGACTTTGGGTTTTCATTAAGAGGAAAAAGAGCATTGGGCCACTTTGTTTGCAATACAGGTGGAATCTTCTTTTTTTCAAAGTGAATGTAGACAAAAACATTTAACAGGCTCACTAACTAATGTCCCTCCTTCCAGGAAGTTAGCACAGCACAGGCAGGGCAATTCCAGGTTCTCCACACAGATACATCTGCATGCCTCCACCCCCTCCTAGAAGGAATGGTCTGTGAACAATCCTCTTCTGCCTGCAAGGTGGGGTAGTCCAAACATACTCAGCAACCCCATTCTCCTGGCAATACCCAGAAACGCCGAGAGCCAAGTAAGAGGTTAGCAAAGAAGAGAGTTCCACATTGTGGAAGTAATAAGCAATCCTGCTAAGGGCTGGTTCCCACAGAGGGTGGGAGAAGTATATTTTTCTCTATTTTAAATTGTGGTCCTAATCACATTCTAGTTTTATCTTACTGGCTCATGGACTCTTGCTGTCATCTCACGGCCTGATCTGCTGGCACTAGCAGTGCCTTTTGAAGAGAGACATTGCAATTATTTTTCTGTAAGCCAACTCCTGAGAGCTGCAGTTCTTCCCAGGATGGGTCTGGCTTGTTGCTATGTCTCCTTTAAGGGTTTTCACTGATGTTTTGTCTCCTTTTCTCTACCTAATCCTTCTACATAGTCCTGCAAACAGATGATTTCAAACTCTTTGGTGTATTGTCACTCAGTACTGGGCCATAATGTTTAATAAACTTTAGAGGCCTATCATTCCCTTCCTTTCTCTACCCAATAAAAATGGACTTTTCAGATTAATTTAATTGGGTTTTTAAACTACTGCAACATCTTGCATTAATTCCTTGCTCTTACACATTTGACCAGAATCATAAAAGTGTTTGTTGGAGACCAGTAGCCAGGGTAGACTTAGCTTACCAGCATGCAAACTATCCTACCATGTAGGGTATGCCCTGAATCAGGTACACCCTGGTTTGTAAGTGACTGCTGTACTACGTGAATCCTGCATTGAAGCAGCTAAGGCCATTCTTCAAGGTCACCACAGCTACAAATTATTCTTTCATAGAGATGTGAGGCTGGAAGGGAGCTGAAGAGATCATCCAGTCCAACCAGAGACCTAACCTACAACTTTAGTGTTATTAGCACCATGCTCTAACTAGCTGAGCTAAACGGCCACTCTTTAGTGAGAAGGCTTTTTGAAGTGCCTTTTTCTGCAGAGGATTTACTGGAGAGTTACACAAAATAAACTTGCTCTTTATTTTATTCGTTTCTCTCTGGCGTTGAGTGTTGCTGAGCAGTGTTCTGGGCTTCTCGTATGGGGACAGGAGAATACAGATTCTAAGAATTATGTTGTTAGGGAACAAATGTTAATATATTTATTGAAAAGCCAAGCTGGGCAGACCTTCATACAAAAGCATTCTTTCTTTGCTCCTAGCCACACAGCATTTTTCTTCTTGGCCAAATACTTCCCTAGCATGTTCTTGTTGCCTTGGTAGAAGTTTGTGCTTCAATTTGGCATATTAAAAAAATGAATACATTAATTATTGGAGAAACAAATATACCCTAAAGGTTTTTCATGTTGTGGAACACATACCCCCTGGAAATATGTGATAAATTGATAGAGGCTGCACCAGAGGAAGAAATGGGAAAGCAGAAAAAAGACAGAGATGAAATAAGTTTTGCTTGGGGGGAAGGGGGGGTAGTGGAATATGAAAGACAAGCCTGCAGTGATTCCTATATTGTTGGGGGGGTTATAGTGTGGTAATACTGACAATGTTATCTGTAACACATACTGCTGGGTACCCCTCTGGCTCTGACAAACCTGACGTGGGGATTGTGACCCCTGAAACATTTGGAAACTACTATGGTGGCAGAAGTAAGGGAAAAAGAGTTTACCCTAGAACAGGAAAATTTAACCTATCCTTATTGTCTCAGCTCCTCATTATGAGATTGTGTTCCTTGATCTACCTAGTCAAAATGGTTTGTATATATAATACATCAAAACACAACATGCTTGGTAAGCTAAGAACTTGACAGAGGTTAGGATGTTTGGATACAGTTTGGGATGCAACTGATGCCAAGTTTCCAAGGAATTTTGTACAAGTCTGCAGTGAGCTATCAGTTGTTTTTAAGGCTATTTTAACTTGGGAAGTCTAGTTTTATAATTTTACACTCCTTACCCCAAAAACAAACCCCAAATGCCATACAGTACTGGATTGGGGAATGTCCCACTCTTGCCAAGGAATCATTGTGGATCCATCTGGAGTGTGCCCTGCAGAGTTTGAGAATCTTGGTTTTTCTCCTTCTGATGATCCTCTTACCATGGCCTCTGTGCATTTGTGCTCCATATTGCTGGAGTGGCACCCATGCATCTACCTAGACCTCTTACAAAAAATTCCTGTTGCACTGCATGGCCTTGTTTCCCCAGATTTTACCTATGGCATCCCACAATAGGCAATATGTTGGCATTTCAGGTGTTGCTTGTAATTGTGAGCGAGGAAAGTGGCAGTTTTGGGGCTTCCTTTGATTAGCAATAGCTTGAGGACACAAGAAACCAAAAGAGGCCTCCTGAGTCACAAAGTTGAGTTCTGTTCCTGTGAAAGGGGAAGATTGGTCAGTACTTGCCCAATGGACAAAAAACTCTTCAGAAAGCTGAGCTACCCAGGACATCTCCCTTTCTTGCATTTTGCTCTTCCTGATCTTGTCTCATGAAAGAGAGACCTGCCTCCTCTCCTTTCAAACCTCACTGCCACCATTGGAGGAGGGCAGGTACCTGCAACTAATCCTCCTCGTGCCAGAGGGTGGGATTGAAAATTGCATGTAGAGAGAATTTACTGCAAACCAGGGCTTCCTTCTTGAGTGAGTCTGAGCAAGAACCACTTGTTACACCTCCTTTGAGCTGTGTCCCGTTGTGTAGTGAATGGCAGGTTGTGTAGGTGCTTTGTCTGTTTAATAAGCTGAGTGAAGACCTGCAGTAGTTGAGGTAGTAATGAATGTGGAACCTAGATGACTGATGTCAGCTTTCTCTTAACAGCAAACAAGGCAGATAGGAAGGAGCTTGCCAGGGAATAAAACTTGCTGTCTCCTTCAGTTTGAAAAAGAATATCCTCCATGTAGACTGCTGACGTGTGTGGAGTATTTGCAGGGCCCTACAGCTTTGCCATGCTTGGGATTATTGTCCCATGTCACCAGGATAGAATTTTACCAACAAAGGTGTCACTGTTTGTGATGGATTATGTAACATGGACAGATGTCCATGCACAGCTTCCCATCAGCCCCCAGATGTCTGGGTTACTCCTGGACTGGATTGGACTGGTACTATTGGCAGACATGAAAAAAGCTTCCTACCGTTGTTGTCCTGAGCTGTCCAGACCTCATGAGATGCATCACTGATTTACCATATTCCCTGAAACGTTTCAGGAATGATGCCGGGGCCTTGGCTTTCTGGTAGAATATCACAAAGGAAGAGAAACTACCATACATCAAAAGAAGGGCTTCAAGGCTGATTTATGAGAGACTTCAGACTGTAAACTGAAGAGCAGGTGGATTCTAGCATCCCTTTTCATACCTTCCATGTGGAAATGCCGCAGCTAGCATGGCCATGACGGCATGAGCGAAACATAGGTTCTTAATCATGCTTTCCATCAATGGGTCTTAAAATGCTTTATAGAGGGAGAAGCTGTGACTTAATCCCCATGTTACACATAGGAAACCTGTGCCACAGGGAAGTGAAAATGTCTTGCTCATGCTCAAGCTGTAAATCGGTGGCAGAGCTGGGATAGTAACATAGTTACCCTGGCTCTGAGCTTGTGCTGCTTTCTGCCAGGGCTTGTTTTATATCCTATAGATTGATCTGAGGCTGTGAGGCTTGACTGAGTGAAGCCTCAACTGAAGCTGCTGGCTCAAAACAACTCCCCCCCTCATCCCTTCCATCTCCCTGCCTTCCTCCCCACTGTTCTCTGTCCTGTCTGTTATATTACCTGCTTTCCTCCGTCATTTGCAAATACATTACTCTGACCCACTGTGATTGCTTTTGGGCTCCAGGGTGCCACAATTCCTCCTTTTTTCATGGCCAAGTTATCAGGGAAGGGAAGGAGTGTTAATAGCAATGATCCTGCACTAAGATTTGCTACACCTTTTGTGAAAGCAAGTACATTGTAATCACTGCATTGAAATACAGCCCCTCTGGGTAAAATCACTAATGGATAAGACAGTGTGCAATAACACCAAAGAACAAAAAAGCAGAAGAGGGGCAGACTCTAGTCTGAAGCTGCTGAATGGGTTTAGATATGGGGACAATATAGATTATTGGCTCCAAAGAATCATAAAATCATAGAAAATTAGGGTTGGAAGGGACCTCAGGAGGTCGTCTAGTCCAACCCCCTGCTTAAGGCAGGACCAGCCCCAACTAGATCATCCCAGCCAAAGCTTTGTCTAGCTGGGTCTTACACCTCCAAAGATGGAGCTTCCACCACCTCTCTGGGTGACCTGTTCCAGTGTTTTACTAACCTCCTAGTGAGAAAATTCATCCTGATATCTAACCCAAACTTCTCTTGCTGCAACTTGAGACCATTGCTCCTTGTTCTGTCATTTGCCACCACTGAGAACAGCCCAGCTCCATCCTCTTTCGAACCCCACTTCAGGTAGTTGAAGGCTGCTATTAAATCCCCCCTCAGTCTCCTCTTCTCTAAACTAAATAAACCCAGTTACCTCAGTCTTTCCTCATAAATCATGTCCCCCAGCCCTCTAACCATTTTTGTTTCCCTCTTCTGGACTCTCCAGTTTGTCCACATCCTTCCAGCAGTGGGGGCCCAAAACTGAACACAGTACTCCTGATGTGGCTTCACCAGTGCTGAATAGAGGGGAATAATCACTTCCCTTGACCTGCTGGCAACACTGCTACCAGTGCAGCCCAGTATGCTGTTAGCCTTCTTGGCAACAAGGGCACACTGTTCTTCATATGTCCACTGTAACCCCCAGGTCCTTTTCTGCGGAGCTGCTGCCCACCCCATCAGCCCCCAGCCTGTACCGGTGCACGAGATTGTTCCATCCTGAGTGCAGGACTTTGCACTTGTCCTTGTTGAACCTCATGAGATTTCTTTTGGCCCAATCCTCCAATTTGTCTAAGTTATTCTGAATCCTAGCTCTACCCTCCAGCATACCTACTGTTCCCCCCAAGCTTGGTGACATCTGCACACTTGCTGAAGGTGCAGTCTTCCATCTTTCAGGTCACTGATGAAGACATTGAACAAAACCCGCCCCAGGACCAAACCCTGGGGCACTCCACTTGATACCAGCTGCCAACTAGACATTGAGCCATTGATTGTTACTCTCTGAGCCCCAT
>NW_005842548.1:1059992-1076708 GCF_000455745.1 Alligator sinensis
CCTCCGTTTTCCCTTTCTTAAAGATGGGCACTATGTATGTCACTCAGCCTTTTCTGCATCACAAGGTTGCCCGTCCCCATTCAGGACCCACACTTTCCCTGATCCTCCTCTTGCTACCGACATACTTGTAGAAACCCTTCGTGTTACCCTTCACATCCCTTGCAAGCTGCAACTCCAATTGCACTTTGGCCTTCCAGACTTCATCCCTGCATGCCTGAGCAATACTCTTATATTCTTCCCTAGTTATTTGACCAGGTTTCCACTTCTTATAAGCTTCCTTTTTGTGATTTAGTTTACTAAAGAGTTCCCTGCTAAGTCAAGCTAGTCTTCTGCCATACTTGCTAGTCTTCCTGTGCATCAGGGTGGTTTGTTCCTGCACTCTCAGTAAGGCTTCTTTCAAGTACAGCCAGCTCTCTTGGCCTCCCCTCAGTCAGGCTTCCCAGGGGATCCTGCCCCTGAGTTCCCTGAGTGAGTCAAAGTCTGCTTTTCTGAAGTCCAGGGTCCTTACTCTCCTGCTCTCCACCTTTCCTTTCCTCAGGATCCTTAACTCAATTATCTCATGGTTGCTGCTGCCCAAGTTGCCATTACATTCCCCACCAATTCATCCCTGTTTGTGAGCAGCAGGTCAAGAAGAGCATGGCCCGTAGTTGGCCACTCCAGCACTTGCACCAAGAAGTTGTCCCAACACTCTCCAAAAACTTCCTGGATTGCCTGTGCACTGCTGTATTGCCCTCCCAGCAGATGTCAGGGTGAGTGAAGTCCCTCATGAGAACCAGGGCTTGTGATTGGGGAAACTTCTGCTAGCTGTTTGAAGAAAGTCTCATCCACTACTTCCTCCTGGTTTGGTGGTCTATAGCAGACCCCCACCACAACATCACCCTGGTTGCTCTCCCCTCTGACCCTAACCCAGAGACTCTCAACAGGCCTGTCTCCAGTTTTATGCTGGAGCTCTGAGCAATCATATGGCTCTTTTACATAAAGTGCAACACCTCCTCCTCTTCTCTTCTCTCCTGCCTGTTCTTCCTGAACAGTCTGTACCCATCCATGACAGTGCTTCAGTCATGCGAGCTATCCCACAAGTCTCTGTTATTCCAATCATGTCATAGTGCTGTGACCGTGCAAGAACTTCCAATTCTTGCAAGGAGCAGTAAAGCAGTGGAGCATATCTCCAAATCCCCCAGTTGATCACCTCCTCTTTCTACCCACCTGCCCTCACCCCTCAATGCTTGTCTGAGTCATGTATCTCCTTAGTCACATGCAGTAACAGCTAGAGTTATCCAGGCCAAATTGTTCCCACTTGGTATCCAGTGCTGGTGCTCTTGCTTCAGAAACTGCCCAGAGTAGGAATTCTCACTCAGTTCTTGCAAGGTGGGGATGTGTATATCACCAGGGTGACTGCTTGGCTTGTTTGAGAGGAGCAAAAGAAGGGGTTTTAATCTTTCCAGCATGGGCCTCAACTATCCTGGGATCAAGTAAGTGGAAGAATATTTTGGACTCTGAATGGGAAGATGCAAGACCCCTTGGAGAGCAATGTGAATGGCAAGAGTCAGCCCCAACTAGCACAAGGTTAAATCACATTCAGTTCAGCAAAATTTGCACTTCACTTTGGGATTAAACAAACCCTAGTCAAAGGCCGATGAAGACTGGTCAGGTCATCACTCTTCTAAGGCTATAAATTTAAACAAGCAACAGTCTGCCCCCAGGGGATACTGCTGACTTGGACTGTTGTGTAACCATGGGGTCAGTCAGAACAGCTTAATTATTAGTGAGTCATGGTCAGCGCAGAGTCCCATCTGACTTAGGTAGCCTGGGCTATTAACTCCAAGAAGCATGTGCTGCTGAGCAAGCAGACTGGTTACTGAGGGAACAGCTAATATCCCTGAAGCCTTAAAAGTCCCAGCGGATGTGGAAGGCCTTTCCAAGTGGGGTGCGTTCCAGCGACTCATGTAAATTTTGGTAAGATGTACCTCACTTCCAGAGACCAGGTGGGACTGGCCTGCAGGTGCTAGGTGCGTAAGCACTTCAGTGGGAAGCTCTAAAGTTCTGCTTTCTGCTGTGCCTGTTCTGCTGGCACTCCAAGGAGTTGGTGTCTGTGACTAGCTATTCCTGGTAGTACCGAGCTGCAGTTTTAGCAGCGTGCCTAGGTGCACACAATAGTTTTTTCATCGTTTTCCTTCCTGTCCCCCACTCTCCCCATTCTGAAATGAGCTTGGCAGGTGAGGCCAAACCTTAAACATTCAAACTTTACTGTAACAACACACGTGGACATCTGTTGTCCTGCTTCTGGCTGTTTGCTCATGCAGTTCCCCTACTCTTTTTGAGTAAGATGCCAGCTCTGTTCCACTGGCAGATCTTCAGAGAGGCTGGAGCACGGGGAACCCCAGAGCTTTGATCACCACCGCTATAAAAGTCACTGAACCTGAGAGCTTTGATCACCACCGCTATAAAAGTCACTCTACCACAGTGAAAGTATTCTTCTCTGTTCGTTATGGATTGCTGGCACCAGGTGATTGTTGCTGCAATCCTATTGAAATGAAATGTGCTTCCAAAAGTAAGAGACTGGAAATACTTGGAAAAACATGAAACTCCACTAATGACTTCTGTGAACTGAAACTCATGGGAAAACTACCTTATTTTGTACCTGGATCACTGATTATTTCCCTGAGGAGTGAAAATGTGCCCAGCACCTCACAAGACATAAATGGGATTGGGTCCATGCTCAAAGAGTTTTCAGTCTCTCTCGCTGGCCCAGCTAAGATCAAATGACAGACCCAGAGGATGTGTTCACAGTGGGAAGCAAGCGCTTTTTTTCTTGCTTTCTCCTACAACCCTTTAGAATTGTTTCCATGCTCACAAAAAGTTAGCCAAAAAATTGCAAAGGGAAGTTTAGGGGCTGCTCTTAAAAAATCTGGCCTCCAGAAACTTCTCTTCTGTGATTCAGTGCATTTGGCATCATAGTTCACCTCTTTGGTGGCAGCACGGGAAATGTTGCCAATGTCCCTTTGTGGAGAAAAAACTACCGGATTTTTTCAAATCTAAAACAAGTTTATTTTTGTTTGTTTGTTTTTCCCCATTCAACATGGGTTAGAGGGATTAGCTTCATCTTGGATTTGAGTATCAGCCCAGGGCAGATGGATGCCATGGCTCCAGCTCTGATGCCAGCTTTAGCCCTGACCCATTGAGAAGGTGGGGAGGGAGGGAGCAAAAGGGGGGGGGGGGGGGGCGAGGGCCCCGCCCAAAGGGGGGGGGGGGTTTGACTGCCTGCCCCCCTGCTGCTGCTTTCCATACTGCAGTGGTGGGGAGAAGGTGATTTTAAGTTAACCATTCATTCTATACATGGGAAATGATGGGAAATTCTCAATTTGTTTTGTGTGAAATCTAATTATTCAGGTAAATACTGGTAAAGGACTCTGCAATAAGTAGCCTGCTTAGAAAGAAGAAAAAATCACTGAGGATCAGGGATAAAGGAAAATCAAATGCCTGAAAGGAGCAAATGATTCAAAGCTCAGAGCTAGGAGTGCCTACACAGGAGCGCAGAGGCTGCTCCGGTGTGCTGTAATTACAGCGCATCAGAGCAGATTCGATTAATTGAATCTGCCAGAGCATGGTAATTACTGCTCTCCAGCCAGCCTGGGTCTCGTGCAGCAGCATCCCCAGACTTTAAAATGGGGGTAGGGACATTTTATCTAAAGCTTGTTGAACAAGCTTTAGGTAAAGTGCCCCTGCTGCCATTTTGAAACACAGGGATGCTGATACATGAGATACTCCGGGCATTTTAATTAGAGCAGCTCTCGGGTGCCCTAGGATTTCAGTTCCATTCCCAGTTCTGCCACTGAGTAGCCTGTTGACTCCAAACTAGTCCGAGGCCTATTTCCTTAGTAGCAAGGCAAGGATAATTTCTGGCTTTCTTCACAGACATGCAGAAAAGCTTTTGGAGTATGTCTGTGCAACATCATGTATTGCCATGGATAGATACCCAAGCTAGGAAGCTGACTTGGGTACTAAAGACAGAATAGTCATATTGGTGTGGTCCATTGCCAGACTTTCTCAGCAGAGCTAATTAGCTCATGTGGCACCCCATGCTAATGCAGCAGTTCTGCTTCTGAATCCCAAGCTGGGTCATTCAGAGCTAGCTCAAATATCCCTATGCTTGGCTGCATTGTACCATGTAGACCTGCCCTTTGAGATCTTGAGTTACAAGAAGTAAGGGAATTGCTTGTGATAGTACTTGGTATGTAACTCTTCTAGCAGCAGTGTTCCTGACTCTGGCAGTGAGTCCTTTACTTTCTCTCCATGGGTATGTTTTGAAAAGGGACTTGGGAACAATGAGTATTAACAGGCAGATAGAGAATTAAATGCAGGGGTTAAGTCTCTAAGTGTGTGCACATTTAAGAGTGTGTATTGTTGCCAAGATAAACTCAATCAGGAATAAATATGGTTCTACATGAAAGGCTAATTACAGATTTGAGTTCAGTGTGTAGCAGGAGGGCATTTTCACCAATTAAAATGGAACTTTTTCCATTTAAAAAAATCTAGTCATGGAGAAAGGCAGCTGAGTACAATTAAGTAAAGGAGCCATACCAGGTCCATTTTTAACCAGTGTATGTCTGTGACTGAAGATCCTATATTTAGCTTAACATTAAAGCTAAATAGCTCAAGAAATATACAGACCTAGACAAAATAATAAAGCACTTGTATACCCCTCCCTATCTCACAGTCCTTGCCACTCTGAAGTGTTCTTCAGGAACTGGGTCAGTGTCTCTGGGTTTCTGGTTCTTCTCTCTAGGACTCCGCTCTTTCAGGTCTCTTTGCTTGCAAATCATGGAGCACCTTCTCCAGTCAACTTTTTGACTGTGGCTAGTTCCACTGTCAACGATGTTCTGTAAGCCTGTGCTTACATTCTCCCATAAGTCGTCCTTCTTCTGAGTTCCCTTGACTAGATAGTGCTTTATGGCTAAGACCCAGAGCTGATGACTGATTTGTTCTGCTTCTGAGGAAATTCCACTGTTCCGAACCCAGTGCAGAGAGAGAAAAAAATCATGGGGCGCTTGTACACGTGACAGTCATCACCATGTATACATGACAGAAATTTCCTTTGTGTAGCTTAATAGCATTACACATTACACATGCGTGAGGTTTGGGGGTTTCAAATGAGTTTGCAACATTGCAAATTAAACTATATCCCCGCCTAGTTTAGTTTTCAGTGTTGCTACTTGTAACTTTGCAGCCTTTAATCTGACAGCTGAACCCCTGGCCATGGGAGAGGCAGTTGGGCTCTGCTGGAAAAAAAGGATCAGGCCCCTCACCACTTCAGCAGGCACCTGGCCCGCAGGTGCTGGCGGTCAGAGAAGGCAGCAGGGATGGTGCATGGAGCGCTGGAAGCCTAGGCGGGCTCAGGGAAGAGATGGATCCTGCTGGGTGCTGTGTCTGAACTGAGGCAGTGCCCAGCCCACTAGTAGCCTACCTGGGCAGCTCTGAGGGGTGCTGCCACCACGGAGGGAAGGACTGGGGCCCCCTGCAGCTCAGGTGCTGCTCAGCCTGCCAGTGGCTCATGCCCCCGGCTGCGGGCAGGCTCCACCAGAAAAAAAAAGTATTGGACCCATCGCTGTAACCGTGATGCAAACATCAAAACGGTAAGTTTCAATTAAAAATGCACTGTTTCAATTAGAATAAAACCCTGAGGTCTAAACCCCCATCACGTGTACAAGTGCCCAAAGTCTTCTAGCTTCAGCCATCCATTTGTCCTAAAGTGAATAGGAATTATCAAGACTTAACAAACTGCCCTTGTCCCTGTCCTGAAATACACAGACATAGCCCTGACAGCAGATAATTTCATATAAACCCAGGCATTTAGTAATGCTAGTATTTATATGTAGTACTTATAAGGTATACATATACAGATTCTCCAAATCATCTGGGTGGCTCTTGGTAATGGTAATGTCTGGTGGTTAGTGGATTTGTGCTTTTTCAATTTTGGTGAAGGTCAGTTTTAATAGTCCCCATGAAACTATTAGTTCAGTTTGTGATACTGTAGTTTTAACTGGGGGTGCACCAATAGAGATTTTTTGGGCCAATACCAATGGCCGATTTTTAATGAGCCATATCGGCCAATACCAATCCAATTGCCAATATGTATCCCGGCAGCTTGGAGAGCAGTGTCCGGCTGGTAAGTCTGTTGTGGGGGAAGAGAGGAGGGGGGAGGGAAGGGGCATGGTGGGTGCAGATCGAGGTCCCCATGGTGAGGGACAGAGTGCGGCTGGGTGTGGGGCTGGGGCAGGGGCAGGTGCTGCACATATGGGTCAGAGCACAGGACAGAGCCACGAGCATCTCATCCAGGGGGCATAGAGGGGCGGCACACACCCCAGAAAGGCATGGGGATCTGTGCACAGGGTGCGGGTGGGCTGCCACTGTGGGCTGGGTGTATCCCGGCAGCTTGGAGAGCAGTGTCCGGCTGGTAAGTCTGTTGTGGGGGAAGAGAGGAGGGGGGAGGGAAGGGGCATGGTGGGTGCAGATCGAGGTCCCCATGGTGAGGGACAGAGTGCGGCTGGGTGTGGGGCTGGGGCAGGGGCAGGTGCTGCACATATGGGTCAGAGCACAGGACAGAGCCACGAGCATCTCATCCAGGGGGCATAGAGGGGCGGCACATGGGAGAGGGACTATGGGGGTTGGGGGGGCTGTAGCCACCCCAAAATTCGCTGTAGCCCCCCATAGCCCCTCCCAGCACCACTTCTGCTCATCCCAAGCACAGCCTGGCCCAGCCCCCCACCAGGAAGAGCCCAGTGTCACTCCCAGCCCCAGCCTGCACTGGCAGCCCACCCTTACCCCACATGCAGATGCAGGGCACATACCCCCATGGCCTTCCATGGTGCCTGCTGATTGCCAATACTGTCAATTTTCCTTATATTGGTGCCAATCCAATATGGGACCAATGTATTGGTGCACCAAAGGTGCACCTCTAGTTTTAACCAGAGCTCCCATTTTACACAGTCCATGTAAACTGGGTGGCCTTGATCCCCAGAGGAATTGTTCCACTTTTCTTCTTCTTTTTTTTTTTATACTTCATGTGGAGTATGTTCCTGAAGTCTGACCGAGGTTTTTGAATCTGACCAAAGATCCAAGAGAAATCCCTCCTATCAAATCTACAGGGTTTTGCCAAAGACTCTAGTACTTTGGTTTTTACCCCAAACCACAATTCAACTCAAACATGACTTTTAACAGTTCTTTCAAGCTAACTAGGGTTGACTTATAGTTTTGGGTTAAAACCATACAAAACGTGGCTTCAGCTGAAATGGGAGAAATTCAATGCATGTCTTGATGTATAAAGAGCTCTGCAGTAGTCTCTGGCCAAGTGAAACCACAGATTTGCCTCCTTTTTTACTTAACAAGGCCACAGCACTGCTAGCATTGGGACTTATTTTTCACATCAGCTGGCATCCTTGACTTAGTAATTTTAAAATACATTGAAATGGCAGGCGTAGAACAAGCTCCCCTTCCTGAGGAGACGGGAATGTTCGGAGAGAGCAGGGTTTGCCCAAAACAAGAAAAGGAAAGGAGCTCCCTCGTATTTTATTACCTGCATTTTACACTGTATCCTGCTGTTGAAGCAATAAAGTCTAAAGTAGGATAGTTGGTTTAGAGTTGTCTTTAATTATTGCCTGCATCCTTGGAGGGAGGGAGCTCCGACAGGAGGGAATATGATTTTCTAGGAATCAAAGCACAGCTTTGGGTTTAAAAATTCTGAAATCCTCCTTCGTTCCAAATCAGAAGGCTCTTGAGACAGGTGAAGCACAGGAGAGTCTATCAGTGTTTATGATATGCTTGATGGTCTCACTTTGCATTTACCTTCTGGGAAGCAGTTTAATTCTTTGTATGTTTTTTCTCCCTGTGTTTTCCAAGAACATGTACTGATGATGGGGGCCAAAGCATCTGGTGCATTTACACTCCTCTGGCTTTCACATTCTTCCTTAATAGACTGTAATACCATGAAGAATGGGGCATTGAAATAGTTCCTTAGACCTACTTGGCCTCATGCTGATTTGCAGCAGGCTTCGGGCTGTGTTCATTCCTCAGCAGAACAACAAGGGTTGACAAGTTAACAGGGAAGAAGGTTACAGAGTGGAGTCACTGTTGCAAGGGGAAATTAAGCCAAATCAGTTTTTGGTGGTTTTTAACACAATTAATTTTAACGATCTATAGTGTCTAGTATAACTACAACTAGCTTCTAGGATTTTCAGAAAATGGGGCACCCTGACTGTGGTTTTAAGAAAGGGAAGCTTGTTTGGGGGTAGATGAATGTGGATCTGAAAGAAGTTGAAGTTTCCTTCCTGTACTCATGAGGTTTGGTTTGTTCTACTATGGCCCTCAGAGTTGCTCTGCTACTTGGTGGGTTGCGACCTTGTCTCTGGGGCATGAGGGTGAGGTTGGATCTAGTGAGCAAACAGTTTTTACCAAATAATTTAGTCTCCATAAAAGCTATTTGAAACTCTGTAGAGAGGGATTTTGAGGGCTTAGAAAGTCTTGGATGAATGATTTTGTCATGGTACTTAAAGGCAGCTGTGGGTGGGCAGTGTGGAGCGGCGGGGGCTGGGATGTGTATTTTTTACTATTTAAAAACTTGCCTCCACAGTGCTAGAAACCTCAAACCTACAGTATTGAATATAGGGAATTCAGGAGGAAAAACTGACCAGCCTATTTTCACAGGGGAAGCAGCAAGGTGCATGAAGCAGGCACAGCCATCCACGTTGCATTTTTAATGTTGAAGTCCAAGTTTAAAATGGCAGATGGTCCCAGTTACACATGCATTGTTAAATGGGATCCTTGATCTTGGGGACTTTGCCTTTATCTGTGTACCATACAAGTTAAGTTGTTACATGTGTGACCCTTTTAGGCTGTAATTGGTGATGTGCTTGAGTCCCCGAGAATTGACTTTTCCTGTATCATGCACAGAGTCACTGTCCCATTGCAAGGAAGGCAGTACAATGGGACTGCCTCTGCTTGGAGTGTTTGAAGCTGAGATTCAGGCAAGCTAAGCCTCCTTTTGGTCATGAAGTGCTGGAGTGCAGTGGCAGGGCAATTCACACATCTTATTGTATAGCTCCAGAGGTTTGCGTTCAAGTCCAGTCCGCCCCGCTATAAACGGGCACCTGGTTATTCAGGCTGGGAGTCAAAGGCTGCCAGAGACAGTGATTCCCACATCACTCCTTTGCATGCCAGTGGCTATGGAAGTGTTTTGCCTTAACCACACTAGCCCAACCAACTGTTAGGCTCAGGTGGACCTCTTTCATCCTGTCTTTACTTGGATCTGACTAGTACAAACCCTAGCTTTATAGGGCCTCATCCAGTCCATACTCTTAGTGACCTCAGCAGGGACTGCACTGGGCCCTACAAGCATTCCCTCTTTTCCTTCTGTGGGAGGGCAAATGACCCAAGGAAGGACAAAAAACTATTACAGCAATGCTTCCAATGGGAGCAAGGTGAAACATCTACTAGAATTCCCACCCAGAGGGTGGTCTGTTTGGCAGTTGTTGTTAACGAAACCATTATGATTCATTTAGTTCTGACACCTCACTTTCCCAGGCCTGAAGTGCAAAGTTCTGTTGGCTGTCAGGCCACCTGGTGTCCTGATTGCTAAAGATATAGCTAATAAGTTATTACATATCTGTCAATCTGCCTTATGCACTTTTGTGTTGAAATTGCAGCATGAATGCTGGTTAATATCTACAAGGTAAAAGTACATGACTTAGGTAAAATTTAGGAAGGTACCCAGGGTTAAACATCCCCTGTGTACTGAATGATTGCTAGAAGATAAGGGGGTCTTTGATGGTATTCAAGGACAGGTGGGGGAAGAGTCACAAGAGGGGCAGGGAAAAACACTGGTCTTGAGCCAAGCAAGTTTGACTAGTATGTAACCAGAAATGCACTTGAAAAATCTCATTTTAAGTCCTGGGGGCAGCCGAATTAGCTGTAACGAATGCTGCTTTCTCCTCTCAAATACACCTGCATGGAAAAGGACAAAGTTAGAGAGGGGGGGTGACCTGGCCTGGCCTGGAGGATATGGCGCTAGTCTGGGACTGGAGAGCCTGGTTCAACTAGTCTTTTCAGTAAGATCTTGGTCAGATCACTCACTCTGTCTCAGTTCCCCCTCTAAAATGGGGGTAATCATGCTTCTTCACCCAGGGGATGTGGAGGACAGATGCAATAAAGATTTTGAGGTTATCAGATACTGTGGTCATGGGGCTGTGCAAGTGCCTAAAATAAGTGGAGCAAGGGAGGAAATATGCCTAGACTCAATCAGAGCAGTGCTGTCTGTGGAGTTACACTCTTAGCTGATCTGTAAAGTGTTATTAGTTCAAAGGCAAAGGTCAGTGAAGTAAAACCATGTATAATGGGCATGCAGGTGTTGAGCATCTCATAGGTGACTATCATGACTAGCAAGGAGAAGGAGATGGTAGCACCGGACAACCAGATGGTCACTGCATCCTGGATACTCATGTGCTCAAGACCTTCATATCCACACCAGAAGTTAGAAATGGGGAAAGAAGTATTGCCCTTTGTGGATGTCTCCCTGCAGTGCACAAATTGTTGATAGCAACACAGCAAACTTCAGAGTAGATGCATTTAGCATGTACTGGTGAGTCCTGTAGTGTGAATTGGCAGCTCCACTCTTTTTCTAGCTTCAAATCTAATTCGTACTAATTTAATTTGTGTTTTGCCAAGTCTCTTTTAGCATCACTTTTTCTTAGTGAAAACATCCCACCTTTTCCATAGCCATGCCCATTCTTTGGCATCTATGTGTTATATTGCACTGAGGATGTTTGGGTCAGAAGCCACGTGTCCCTCTCCAGTATAATATCCTCTGAGCTTGTGCAGCTTCCATGCTCCCCCTCCCCTGTCCCTTGCTCCCTGCAGCCCCCTTTTCCAAGTTGCATTTTTCTGCCTGCTTGCACTCTGGATTAATTAAAGCATTCAGGCTTCTGGTTTATCAGATGTAGAAGATTGTCAGTCCTTTTTTTCCCCCCCTCTCTGTTCCTGTTTCCTATTGGCCCCTTCAGATTTAACTGTGTTCATCTAGTCCGGCAAAACTGAAAGCTACTCAACATAAGGCCAGAAAGAGTTCTGCTGTAGAAAACTAAGTTGGCATTTCTCTATCTGCTGGGATGGATAATGTACATGTGTCCGGATGATGTACCAATGTAAATTACTTCAGAATCAGGAATGGGGAGCTTGCACAGTAGCTGCCTCTTTTAGTGTCTTACAACTAAGTGTTAGAGGAGCTGGAAACAACTGTTTGTTTAAAGGCAAACTGCTACCCAAGATGTGAAAAAATGAAACCTAAATCAGTACAACTTACATTGGTAGTATCTTACTCCTGATTCTTTCAGGGTTAATTCTCCACTGAAGTTGGTTGCTCCGTAGATGAAGTTACCCAGTTTTACATAAGCTGTCCCTTGCCCTTTCTTTACATCACTGATATAATTTCGTTGCCACCTGTCTGTGCCACACCCCCAACCTTTTCCCCACATGCCATCCTCAGCCTTTCCTTTCCAGTCCTTTCCAATTTATTCTGTTTGTTCTGTTCTTGGGAAAGAAATCACATTTTTCAAACCACACTGAGATAAAAATGGATCCACACTAAAAGTCCACACCTGAGTACTCCTGAATTTGATAAAAGTTTGGATACAGGTCCATGCTTTACACATCAGATCCATCTCTACACTGAGAAAGGAAATCCTTTTCTAGTTAAGATTGAGCTGCTGTTTCATGCTGGTCTGAGTTTGTAGTCTGCTAGAAAGTAGAGCGATTTCCACCAATTCATTTCATGTCAGGCCACCAAGTAGCTGTGAACATGCAACCACGTTTAAATGAAAGTGCCTATGATTACCTACTTGAGTGACAAGGCCCACCTTTATAGTAGTGTTCTGAACACACTCCCCTCATTACAGTATAGATAGTTTCTTATATTTAAGTCATTGTCTTGTCTACTCTCCTTTCCTTTAAATTTCTCATTGTTGCTTTCACCAGCTCAACTGAAGAGCCACAGTGTGTTGAGAACCAATATGGATTGCTAGACTTCCAGCACTGTCATCTAACTGAACAGAGCAGACCTAGGGCATGAAACTGCTGGCAGCTGCCAGCATCTGTATCTTCCTACTACACCTACTCCTGGTAGCGCCAGTAGCAGCTGTGGGAAATCTTAGTCAAAACTTCCTTCTGAGGACAAAGCCTAAGACAGGATCTGAAGTCACCAACCAGTTCTTGTGCAATCCATATTGTGGCTTTTTGGGTCACTGGGAAACTACAAGAGCTGAGATGGGTGTCCTTTCCCCTTGTTTCTCTGGAGATTAATTTGTAAGGAATAAATAGGCTAAATTTACTGTACCCTATGGTATGATTTTAATGATGTTTTTAAAACAATCAGAAAAACAATGAGCTAAATACCAGAGGGAATTTGGATCCTTGTCTAAGTGATTACATTTTTTCCCTTTTGTGTTTTATCCTCATTCAAGGGTAATTTTCTATTGTGCAACTTGCTAGTCTTGTGCTCTGCCTTTTGCAGCTCAGTTTCTGAAAGCCAGAGTTGTTTTATATTATTGAAAGCCTGATTGAGCTAAGTCCATAAATCAGGCAATAAACACATGGTTACACAATGTCCCTTATGGAATAGATGGTTAGAAGGACTTGTCACCTCTCTGTATCACATAAGGAGAAATCCACCTCTGTTTTCAGGTGCGGGAACAAATTCTGGTCCAGGAATTCCACTGGCTTGTGTATTAGAAACAACTGGTGTCCCAGCCATGATCAAACTCTCCCTGATAGACTAAGCTTACTCTGAAAGAGGTCCTCCAAATCACGGGGGGGGGCAGGGTTGGCACTAGCACTAGCACTGCCTGCCTGTCCTGTATCTCTCACTGTGCACTTTATTCAGATGCCCACAGCAGTTATTCTACCATCTTCTCCTCCCCCACAATGTTGTGGGAAGTTGTATTGTTTTGGGGGCTCCACCCATTCCTGTTAGGTTGGATGTAGGGAGGAGCTATGAGGAAGCTGTGATTGTCCCCTTGGCAGCCACATTACCATCCTATTTGCAGTGCACAGGGACGTCAAGGGTGGGATGGGGGCAGGGGGGAGGGCAGGAATGGACACGACTTTCTCCTGCATTGCTGTATGGATTGCATCTGGGCAAATTGCTGTTCACTCTCTAAATCCTCTGTTCATCACTTTAAGAACATCCTGCCTGACTTGGCAAAAGTTGGGACTGTGATTTGCGTCTCCAGCCAACACTTTTGAATCAGCGATTCACACTGGCTGCTCTTTTCTTTCACTCTGCGGGTGGTTTCTGCTGATCTTGACAAGCAGGCTTAGGTAAAACAGCAATCATTTTAGGAAGATACAATTTAAAATAACTCTGTGATTGATAATCTTTAGTGAGAGTTGCCCTGCCTGGCTGCTGTTTTATTATCCTCTAGCAGAGGCTGTCGTGGCAGTTGGGTGATGGTGTGCTGACATGATTTTGCTTCATTTGTTAGTTGATGCCAGTGGCATTCAACCTGTAGCTGGCAGTTAGTGACAGTGAAGCTCTGCCCATTGAAGTATGACCAATATCAGGTGCTAAAAAATCTTAAATCGTGTCTCTCCAAACTCCCACTCCCTGCACGGAAAAAAAAATGAGGCTGTTCTGAAAGAAATATTTGACCAAAGTGTGTGTGTGTGTGTTCATGCACAAAATGAAATTATTTTCTGGTGATTTAAGACATTGTCCTGCAGGGATGGTGACGAGCAGTGTTCTGACACAAAACTTTCAATTGGAAATCATAGTCTTGGCCTGATGGCCAGCACTGGAGAAGGAGCAAGCTATAAACATTTTTTTTTAAATAAACTCACTTCCTGGCGTATGAAACCCACATTCAGCAGTATTGTTGTGCTACGCGTAAAGTGCCAGGTGACACGCACAACATGGTTTAACATACTGAACCTTCCTTTGTCACACACGTACCTCATCCAGGTGGCACGGGGGTCTCGACACCGCTATGAAAGGGAGCACATGTCCAACAGCAGAGCATTGTTGTGTCTGCTGTTTTGGCAAGCTGTCTTCAGAAATAGCATGCGATCGATCCCAGTTCTGCCTTTTGAACTTGGAAGATACCAAATTAAGAGCTGATGGTGCTTTCACCCCCCTCCCACACTGTGAAAGCTGACTCCAAAATAAACCCATTTAATGTTCATTCCAGTAAATGTTTGAACTTGAAATGTCTTGAGATTAATCCAGTCTTAACCCAATTCCTATCCAGATTTTGTAATATACTTAAATTAATTCCAGTCTAGTCTTAAATGGGATTTTGTCTGAATTTTCTACAGCGTGCTTTACACTCCAGTTGATTGGAGCATGTTGTCAATATGACTGTTATGGGCGTCCTTTTGTTTTAAATAGGCTACATCAGTGGAACGCAACCTTTAAAAAGCTGTGGGCTGGAGCGAGTCCGCTTCGGTCTGAGGTGTCCGGGTGGCTTTGGTGGTATGTGAGTGCCAGGAGGGCTTTCCCTGCACCTGTGCTGAAGCAGACAGCTGGGAGCTGCACCCACGCCACCATTGCTCCTCCAAGCCCTCCCTTTCGTCCAGCTGCATGCAGGCTCAGCCGTTGGGGGCTGCAACAGGGCTGGGGGAGTTGAAAACTACATCCACATTACCACTGCTTCTCTCTGCTGCCCTCCCCGCCCCACCTCCCAGCTGCAGTATGAGCACAACTGGAAGCTGCCCAGTACAGCTCCCCCTGGGCTGGAAGCTGTGTCTGCATTGCAGCTATGGGGAAGGGAGCAGAGAGAAGCAGCAGTGGCATTGGCACATGGGGCAGAGAGCTGCACCAGGCCTGGGCAGCCTCCACCTGTACCTGCACTGTAGCTGGGAGGTGTGGGGGCAGAGGGAGAGCAGGAAGCATCAGCACAGATCAAATTTGCAGTTCTCCAGCCATGGTTCAGTCCCCCTCCAGTTGGAAGCTGAGCCCACACACAGCTTGTGGGGTGGGAGGGTGAAACACTCTAGGAGAAGCGGTGACAGCATGGTTGTGGGCAAAGACCTTCAACTCCATGGGCCACATTCAGTGGCTCTGCAGTCTACATGCAGCCTGTGAGCTATATGTTGCCATGCTGCCAACCTATGGATTACATCGCTCACATGGCAAATGTTTGAAAGGGAGAATGGAGGTTGGGTTATATCTGGGATTGGAACTGCAGGCCCAATTGAAAATCCATTGGAGTCCAACGCAAGACTCCCCTTGACTTCCAATGAGCTTTGCATCATGCTTTTGCTTTGCTAAGATCCTTGAGAGATGCCAGGTAGGATGCTGTCCTGTACAGCAAGCTAATGGGACCCCATTCTTTTCCCATTAATATCAATAACAGGTCTCTCAGTAAATGTTTTACTGGGCCCATAGAGGCTAGTATTTCCAGGCTGCAGTGACCCAGAGAACCATAACAGAGAATTCTTTGGGAAGCTTTAACTCTATTATCGAGATTTCAAATACATTTCCAAAAGCCAATTCTGCTTGACTCCTTCAGTGTTCATGTCTGTCCAGTCAACCCCAAAGAAGAGCAAGTCTAGGCATCAGTATGCCTTACAGTCATATTTTTGCTGTGTCGGTTCTGGATACTCTCTCAAATCTTTTCATTTCCTTGGACCTTTCGCTGTGCTTCTCCTCTGACCTCTTCTTGGAACTGTCAGGGTAAAATCAGCACTAATTGCTGACAGGAGCAGCAGCAGTCTTGAGTTCAATTGTTGCTGTCACAGCAGAGACATCAGATCTCTTCCCTCACTCTTAAGCGTAGTACTCATTTTAAGGTAAAAAATAAGAATTAACTATTAACCCAGATGCCCTGGGTTTTTTTTTTAATACCAGCACACAACTAAAGAGGTCTGAGCACAGCCATGGGAGCTAGTAGCTTTTGTTCTCTTGTCCTATCTGCATCATTGGGACAAGACACTTAACCTCATTCTCCTTCATATTCCATGTCTATGAAATGATGGTAGCGATAATCCTTCCCTCCTTTTCAAAGTCACTGTTAGATTTTGTTAGTCAATTTTATAAAGAATTTTGAAGACAGATCTCTAGATTCATTAACTATGTTTTATTTCTAATTTTATCTGGATGATTTTTACCAGAGCATTCTATGTTCATCACTTACAATAAGGTGTTTCTCTAAGGTGTAATATATTACAAGAGATTTTTTAAATTAATTTAATATACATTTTCAATTGGCCAGCACTTCCTTCACAAAGCAAACATTTTAGAATTTCAACAAAGATGGTACCAAACTTCCAGACTGAGGTTTTTTGTCTCATTCATCCATACAAATATGGATTTGGAGGCAGATTTGAATACCAGTTACTTTTGTCTAAATTCAAGAGTAGTTTAGGTCAGAATCTGTCTTGTTAAATGTAACACCTGGTTTGTGTTTGAATGTCCATGTTTCTTTAAAGTAAATTTCCTAGAAATAACAGACTTCAAACATGATGGGGTCATTTAATATTGTATTGCAGTAGGAGAAATATTTCTGAAAATATATTATCCAACTTCATGAGCCTTTTGTATTTTGGCTCTTCTCCCATCCTCCACTCCCTCTAGCAGTTGTTTTGGACAGCTCTTTGGAAAGATGTCATCTAATAAAGTACTTTCATTGCTTTATGTTTATAACCAAGAAAATTGGCTGTGGAGGGAGTCTCTCC
>NW_005842548.1:1076739-1082078 GCF_000455745.1 Alligator sinensis
AATTTTGTTTTGTTTTGTTCTGTGGTCAAATGGGAATACATTCAAACTAAAGTGAGTCCCAGATAACTCCTGCTGTGCTTCAGTTTTTCTCTACTTTTAGAATTATTTTTTTTTTGCTCCAATCTCAATTTACTGAAAAGCTTTTGAATAAGTTAGTTCTTGAAAACCTGTAATTAATTTGGAAAGATTAACTCTGCTCTGCCCTGAGAGTGACCTCTTTGTGTGGAGGTTTTTTGGGGGGGAAGAGGACAGAAGATCCTGTTGTGTGGGAAGCATTTTCTTTCAATAGGGACATGGCTATGTTCTGAAGCACACATGGCTCTCAAAGGACCAATTGCACTGGGTCTTAATTGTACATCCAGATGAAAAGGTTTGCAGACAGCAACAAAAAAACCTTTCCATACTGAGTATTTGCTGAACCCTGCCTTGCAATGTAACTGGGACTTTTGCTGTATATGAGGAAGGTTTTGTTTCCTGAATGGTCGTGTTACGACTTCAGTCATTATACTCTAGAGCCAAGCACTGAGAATTGCACACCCTTGGAAGCTGAGACCAGCTATGCAGAAATTTAATTCCACTCCTGCACACTATGATTATAGATGAGAGATCCTGCAGTAATTTTAAAACATGCTTTATTACAAGCAGTCAAGAAGTAGGTAGTTATTGCCATATCAGCACTAAATGAATTATCCTAGCATGTCAGGGCAGATACATAAGAAGGCATACAATTTTGAGTACTTAATGAGTCCAGATACTCAAGAAAAGGTATTCATATGCTGTTTGATCAATAGAACAGTTCAACATTGTAGAATGTCTGTTTCTCCCCGTAGAAAAACAGCTAGCCAAATCCATTAAGTATATTAATATTGCAACGGGCAGCTCTTGGAGGTCAAGATATACTGCTGATAAGGTCTTCATGACCTTATTTTTTTCAGCCTGATGTATCTACCAGGTCATATCCTTGGCTGATGCGAACAAGTGTGGATTTGTTGAAGAAAATGGAACTACCCCAGTTTTGCAAGCCTAGGTCTTTTTCGGTCATGATCATCCTGACAACGATCCTGACAGATTTCTTTCTCCAGTGTCTCATTCGTTGGGCAGTGACTGCAGCAAGGATTTTGCTGTGAGCAAGTGCTGAAAAAAGCACCATGCAAGACTTGAAGTTACAAAACAACTGTCTTGGTCATTGCACGTAATCAAACCTGGGCACTGGATAAGGTGGAGTCCTTCAGAAGACATAGCATGGAATCATGTAAATAAAACTGTATCGCGTTTCAGGTTCACATGGAAGCCAAGCTGATTTGCTATTCTGAGTGCTTCACTTTGCCATCTCGCTTCTTTATGACATCATTTGTGACCTGGCCGTTGACTTACTGCAGAGTAATTATTCTTCTCATCTTTACCCTTCCTTCCTTCCTTCCTCAGAACTCAGTGCTTTCAACCAGGAGACCTTCCCAACCAAGGTGTAACGTATTCATTCTGTGGTGCATTTCCTGTCTGGTCCTCATCAGCAATGACAGACAGAGATTTTATTTTAACCTATTGCTTTTCTAAATCTACTCTTCAAAGTTGTGACAGGTTGAAGAGACCTTTTTAAAAGTTCACAGCAAACAGGCCCCAAATCATTCTTTAAGCAACAAATGCCTTTTTGAAAAAAACAATAGTTGCTGTAGACAGAAAGAGGAAAGGGTTGGGGGGAATTAACCTGTTCAGAATAGGCTTAGTTTCTGCTGATCATGATTCCAAAGTGTCTTGAAGTCACCAGAAAGGCTCCTACAGACATGAATGGACTTTAAGTTATACCTTTCTCAACAAAACCATGTATGTTTGATTTCTATGGTAACGGCTTTGTACATGTTTCTAATCTGGCTGTATGCACATACAGCACATTTACTTGTGCAAGACAAGGTAACATTGTATATATAATTTTAGAGCACAACAGTGGTGCGGTGTTAGTCAGTAAGGACAGTCCTGTGACGTGTGCGTTCTCTCTGATTGCCCTTGGACTATGCCCATGTCACTCTATACAGCTTGGACTGCACTCTTTTAAGTGTTGCCATGTCTCTGTTTTTTATTTCTCATTGATGTCCAGTTCCTGTCATTTGAAAGTCCTGAATTGTTTACTAGCTTTTGTACTGAATTGTTTACTAGCTAAAACTGATGCTTGCTGCAATTAATATCTCTGTTGTTCCATGCTGCTCTCGGAGTAGGGAAGAACTTTGCAATAAAACAAAAAATTTTATTACTTTTTAAAATACCCTCCTGTCACACAGGGATGTTTAGCAATCTTTGGCCCTTTCAGGAAGCAGGTGGTGAGGGATAGTAGCTATAGCTGACAATATAGGGGTAAGCACCTTGAGATATCAAGCCCCAGTCTAACATGTAAGGGCCTCTCCTGGGTCAAGGGCTGCATCTGTCCATGCAGAGTATCTGGCAGACAGCAGTTCAATCAGTGGAAGGATGAGTACACAGACTACAAGGTAAGCTAGATGAATGCCAAGGAATCTAGGTCCCTATTGTAGAATATACAAACCCAGCAAACAAGGATACAGCATCAACTTAAACATATACCCCTTCTGCATGCCCTACACCAAATGTCCACAGGTTCTGTCCACAAGAGAAGTCCAGCAAGGTCAGTGAAAGTGCAAGCAAGCATGCCTCTAAAGGGATAATGTCCAGCTTTGAGTGGAGAGCGTAAGGGCTGGCTATGTTTAAAGAGAGAGGCCTCTCTAAATTAGCTTCCACTGACAAAATCCTCTTCCCTGCCCCACTGTTTTTTCTCTCACAAATGTAGGTTTATAAAGCAGTTTCTGATCTTTAGCTTCCTTTATCTCTTTTCTAGCATGGGTTGGAGCCCTGGCCATGGGGATGATATTCTTCTGCTCTCCCATTGTGAGTATCTTCACCGACCGGATTGGCTGCAGAGCAACGGCAGCCTCAGGTGCAACCGTCGCCTTCATTGGACTCCTCTCCAGCTCTTTCACAAAGTAAGGATGAAATTTTGCCTTGAGGAGACATGTAACTTCCTGGCAAACTGCTTTCTTCTGTTAATTGTTCTTTAACAGAGCCTTTTGGCAAAGATCAGGTGTGGTTTCATTGCCTGGAAAACACTACAGCTCACGTGTCACTCACTCGTTTGCTTGTTCTCTCACTCACTCTTATTTAATTCCCTTTTCCCCCTCCCCACAAAGTTTTCTCTTATTCTTATCTTTAAGTAACAAGACACAAACCTTAGCCTAAGTTCCTCTAGAGCAGGGGTGGGCAATTATTTGGGCCACTTAAGTGTCAGTGAGCTGTTGCAGGCTGTGGGTGGGGGGAGAGGTGCTGACCTGGTGCCATGGGGGGCAGGTGGGGCTGGCAGGGTGCACTTGGCTGGGCAGGTGGGGGGTGGCATCAGGAAGCAGGATGGGCGGACAGGGCTGGGATCACAGGGCAGTGACAGCACGGGGAGGTGGGGTAGAGCCATGATTCACCCCCTACCCATCCCTGCCCAAGGAACCAGTGCCCATTGCAGGGACGTGTGGGGAGCAGATTATGGCTCTGCCCTGGGCCCTGACCCCACACTGTCATCACCCTGTGATCCTGGCTCCAGCCCCTGCCCATTCCTCCTGCTCCCATACACTCCTCCCTGCTTGCCTGCAGCCGCAACCTATGTGCCCAGCTGACTGTGCCCTGCCCACGGGGTGCTGGGCCAGTCTCCCTGGAGCCCCTGCCTATCCACCCGCTACATCTGGCATTCCCAGCATTGGGTGTGGGGTGTACTGGCAACAACATCTGGGCAGAGTCAGTGAGCCACCACCACAGGGGCTGTCAGTTAGACAAGTCCAGCTGCCCTGCCACCCCTACCCTGCCACACACCCGGGGCGGTGGGTCCAGCCACATGCATCATGGCCTGCGCTGCTCCCCATGCCTGGACCGGGTGGGCCAAGGGACTGGCTGCAGGCTGGATAGAATCCCTTGGTGGGCTGGATTCAGCCCACGGGCTGTAGTTTTCCCACCCCTGCTCTAGAGCTGGGCTGTACCCAAGGATTCTCCCTGCGGGAACTCCTGTCAAGAGGCTCTCAAATGTCTATGCTCCTGATTAGGAGTTTTAAGATGTCCCTTATCTGGGAATAAAGTAACTCAGCAAAACAGCTCTGCATCTCTGTACAGAAGGGTGCACTCTGACATGTACAGTTAACCTACAGATGGACACTGTCAGACTAAAAAACATATTTAAAAAATTATAATTCACCTTCAGGCAGAATGAAAAAATATTTGGAATTAAATTTGACCATGTAGGCGTGAAAGAGTTAATATCTTCTGCTGGAGTCTAAGGAACTGACAGCTGTGTTATTAGTCAAAATGGAAGCACAAACTGAAAGTTTATGGGATTGTTTATATACAACAAAAAGAAAATTGGGGAATTTAAATGCATTTTGGATTAGACAGTGTTATTCCATTGAATGTTTTGCCTTTGCAACACTCTGCGCCGAAAAGGCACAGAAGTATTATTCTTTTGTCAGTACTTTTGAACTTTTGTGGCAAGTCCTCTTCCATGTATCCCATGAGGACAGTCATTAACATCAGATGTTTTTACCAGGTTTTGATAGATTGATTTGGCTCTCTAGAACTTCAGACCTGATGCAGCCCTTCATTTCTGGAGATCAAGGGGGACTACCAAGTACATACGCCTGTATCTCCACTCCCCATAGTATCTGAGGTTCCAAATGTAGATTTTGTTTATTTATCTATCCTAAAGCGAATTATCTTTGAACTTTAGTCAAAGCCGACATGAATAGAAGCATTGTCATGGGTCTTATTTCAGCCAAAACATATATGGTTTAAATTAAAGCACTTCCTGAAATGCTTCAAGCCATGTTTATCTGAAGGAAGGTGCCTTGTCCCCATCATTCTCCTGCATCGCTCCCAGAGCTGGAAGACTTCACCACGGGAGGGCGGGGGCAGCGAAGATAAAGCAGAAGCCCAGAACAGCGGCCTTCGTGCCAGCCTCTCCTGGCTCCTTTCTGTGTCCGGGTGGGAAATGGTCCCAAGGCCATACCACAAAGAGAGGCTTGAAACGGACATTTTAAAATAGAGAAGCAGAAATCTCCGTGGGAAACTTATGCCACACAATCCAAGTGCACTGAGGAGGCCATCCGCTGTTCAGTGAAACTACGGGCATACAATGGCAGGCGTGCATTGCTGGCTTCAGCACAGGATCACACAGCAGACGTTGCCAAAAGTTCAGGGGCCGTGTTTGGTCCCATTCCAGATCAGCGCATAGAGGAGCTGTGGCCTGAATTTCAGCCAATTTCAGTATATTTCTTGTCCCATCCCCCACCACCCCTGCCCATAAC